>NC_142945.1:7341402-7366402 GCF_046866305.1 Octopus bimaculoides | reverse complement strand
TTTCTAGTAGATTTTGCGAGTTAATAAATGTTCTTTCTTTAATGGTATTATGCCATGTTAGTATTATGCCAATACTAAGTGTTGTTGTTAAATTTATGCCAATCTCAGTCAAGGTGACTAATGATCTAAGTCATTCTGGTAACTTGGGCATAGCCTCGGACCGACCAAGGCCTTGTGAGTGGATTTGGTAGACGGAAACTGAAAGATGTCCGCCGGTAGAACATCCGGGATTCGATCGCTAGGTGGAATAGAAACTGAATCAGCATTTCGCTGGGACACATTTTCGGCTGAGAAGCCTGGAATACACACGCGCACGCACACTTATTGAATGAATCTACAGATTCTGCGTGTATATAGAAATACCAATCCCTCACAAGTATCTTTCTTAAAGATATGGAAAGTTATTCTCTACGCCCAACTGAGCTAAAACGTGAAGAGTAAAATGTCTTTCATGGAGATGATATAAACACTACAGGCATAGGCAACTAGTTTAATACCCTGATTCACTCGACCGTTTTACATTCCATTCAATCACATACACATATAACCACAATACGTACGCATTAAAAATATTTCCAAACGTATACTGACGCCACACAAACACAAATGCTCATACACATACACACATATGCACACAAAAATACATACAATGAAATGCATAACATTACCTAGTGAATGACCAAAATATATTATACGCCTTAAGTATCTTCGTATATATTCATACATTTCAACAGTAATGGTTGATGTTGATCAGCTCACCTTCAGTCCTGATTGAAGAGAATGCCAGTTAAAGGCGTTCCAGCTATTACCTTCTTATTTTGTTTAGTGGGGTATTGTGTAGTTAAGACCTCATTATTCAATATGTCTTACTTTATGGTCAAGTTTATCCATTTATTTGTTTCGGAATCACGATGTTTCCAAATTGTTTTCATTTTACGCATTTATACAGAAAAGCACGCTGACATGTTGCTTGTTTTTACCGTCCCTTTATCAACCCATTAAACAGACTGCAGATATTGCGGGGGGAAAAAAACAACCTTCAAGTGCCAACAATGGATCCTCAACGCTATTGTGCAATCTGCTGTAAGAAGATGCCAAATCCCTTTCAAATCCTTAAAAGAAATTGAATGGTTATATTAGACAATATAGAAATTAGTATGGATACGAAGTTGATGTTCACGGTTTGAAAACTTCTGATGATAGGTCTCCAGGATCGTAGCTAACCTTGAACTAATTCACTAACATAGACACAAAGCCTGTAATTTTGAACGTGGGGATCGAAACTTAGAGAAGGAAAACAGTTATAGAAACTAGAAAAGCATTCGGAGAGCGCAGACCCCCGCCAAGCAGCTCATTTACACCCGTATACCCGCATGCTGAAAACCGCCCAATTTCCCAAACCAACACCGGCAAAAACATAACCTCCTTGGCGGGAGTAAAGAAAAAAATAACACAGCTATATGATCTTTAGAAAAAAAAACCTTTAAAAACAGGAATCATCTGAAGCAGTTCTCAACCACCAACATCACCAACAGCATTATCATTGCTTCCACTTCAACCACATACACCGCCATCAATGTTATCATGACGGTTACTTTGACAGTCACTTACACCACCACAACCGGTATAACCACTGCAATACCACCATCACACAAATAACACTATCATCAACACCACTATTACCACCATCGCCTCAGCATCACACATTATACCGCTTCTGTCACCGATACTATTTTATCCTCCTCCCATACATATCTAGACCATCGTCATCATCAACACTGTCTCTAAGCAGCAATGCCACCACAGGTTACGTGGAAACGATGTGTTTTTAAGGAAGGTAATCAAAGAACGAAACATTGTAATACTTCATGTAAAGTAAATATAACAAATGAAAAATCTTTCTAGAATCCATAAAATTATCCGGATCACTACCAAAATTTCATCCTCTGTTTTTTGTGTCATTACCAATTTTTCCTGCAAGTTTTCTTAAATACCGTTCAGAACTCTTTGAGTTATTTTGCATAGAGACGGACAAACCAATGCCAATGAAAACATAACCTCCTTCCTTGGCGGAGGTAAAAAATGTATAACGTTTCAGACATAGTCTTTCGTCAAATGCTATGGGCAAGTCCAGGAGAGAGTAGGAAGAGAAGGAAGAAAAAAGAAATAAAACAGAGAAGAGAGTCAAGAAAAAACTCTCAAAAAGCTAGTTTCACATGTGCATACATGCATACACATGTACATGCATTACCACGCCACTTTAATTCCACTAAAAGAATTTTGTTTCTAGAATAGAAACCGACACTTTCTTCATTGAAGAGAAATTCCAGAAACAAAACTAGAAAAAACTCGTTATTTCGTAGCGAACTGTAACGTAATTATAGACAGCATACAAATAGAAATTCAAATTATATTTAACAGTAGAAAAAGCTCCGATGATAAGAAAAGCACAAAATATGCACTCGTTCCACTTCCACAACATGACAGTTTTAGTGGATTAGTTTTTTCCTAATAAGCTTCTAATGATGATGAACGTGCATAATCCCCAATCAGAGATCAAGTCATTAGAATTATATTCTATGAATGAAATCTTACTTGCCTTTTTTCCTTTTTAAATATATTCCTTTTCAACGTTTGTGAACGTGTTTGTTTATTTGTTCGATTGTTTTGTAAGGCGGCGAGCTGGCAGAAACGTTAGCACGCCGGGTGAAATGCTTGTTGGTATTTCGTGTGCCACTGCGTTCTGAGTTCAAATTCCGCCGAGGTCGACTTTGCCTTTCATCCTTTCGGGGTCGATAAATTAAGTACCAGTTACGCACTGGGGTCGATATAATCGACTTAATCCGTTTGTCTGTCCTTGTTTGTCACCTCTGTGTGTAGCCCCTTGTGGGCAGTAAAGAAATAGGTATTTCGTCTGCCTTTTCATTCTGAGTTCGAATTCCGCCGAGGTCGACTTTGCATTTCATCCTCTTGTGGTCGATAAATTAAGTACCAGTTGCGTACTGGGTCGATCTAATCGACTGGCCCTCTCTCCCAAAATTTTAGGTCTTGTGCCTAGATTAGAAAAGGATTGTTTTATCTTTGTAGCTCTTTCATTTCCTATGTAGGCATAGGCTGTGCGGCTAAGAAGCTCACTTAACACTCCCATAGTCTCGCGTTCAGTCCCACTACGTGTCTTCTATTATAGGCCCTCACTTAGACGGCCAGCTGCCAGAATCGTTAGCACGCTAGACGAAATACTTAGCAGTATTTCGCCTTTCTTTACGTTCTGAGTTTAAACTTCGCCGAGGTCCACACACACTCACTCACGTATATAAAGTGTGCTAATATTTTTTTTGTTTGCGTGTATTTTAGAAAAGCATGGCTATAGAAAGAAAACTTTTACTGAAATACACTTAGAACTATAAATTTTCTCTGAAGCATGTGAAGACTGTAGACCAGGATAAGACACATTTACATGCGTGTGTTAATGCAGCTGAAAGCAAATAATCTCATTATCTATTTTGTTCTCACCAAGAGATGCATTTCATATGATCGTGCTATCTATCCATCGACCCATTCATCCACACATGCAGATATGTATGTCTGTGTGTAGTATATTTGTGTACATACATACATGCATACATACATACATACACACATGTAGATAGATAGATAGATAGATAGATAGATAGATAGATAGATAGATAGATAGATATATAGATAGATAGATAGATTGATTGATTGATTGATAGATAGATAGATAGATAGATAGATAGATAGATAGATAGATAGATAGATAGATATATAGATAGATAGATAGATTGATTGATTGATTGATAGATAGATAGATAGATAGATAGATAGATAGATAGATAGATAGATAGATAGATATGATTTTACATAAATATGCACATCTGCATCTCCGCTAAACTTTTAGTACAGCGTTTGTTTTGTTTTTTTTATGATATTGTATATGGTTTGTAGCGTGTGTCAAGCTAATTGCTTTAATACCTGAAGTAACAAACATAAATGTCGAAGAAACAAAAATTTCTCAAATTACACAGGTCTGCCTCAATTTATAACAAAATTATATTAAATAATATTTTGTAATTCCGAGCGTGTATATATAATTCCCAGATTTTAAATTGTCATAATATATATTTACAATATTTTATTTGTTTAAATTACATATAATGTGTTTATGGTTGATACTTATAGGATTATTAAGTAATATTGTGTAATATTTATAATAAATGTCTTCAGGATGGCTATTATGTTTGCGGTTTGGTGAAGCGCGTTGGAAGAGTAATTTATGTTACTTTAAGAGAAATATTTTATGGGTTACTTTAGCAATGAGAATACATTTATTTCCTGCAAAACTTATTCCAGGCTCAATTGAACAAATTAAACTAATTGAAATATCATCCAAAATAGAAGCTTGGAGAACGTATACTATTAATTCTTCAAAGAGATTCATAAAAGCGGCGTTGGTGTTTAATAGTTCACTCGCATCTTTTTATACCTCGCCACGTTCTGTGCGGCCCTCAGAGACATATGAATGCAGGTATCTCCTGCCTATAAAAGGTTAATTTATTACGACCACGATCGTTTAGTTTGTCCTCATTTAAACGCAATAAAACTTAATCGTGAGTCTTAATGTTGTCTTATTTAACCTTTTATCAGATAATGTATATCTCTCTCTCTCTATGTGTGTGTATATATGTATGTGTAGATATATGTGTGTATATGTGTATATGCATGTATATATATATATATATATATATATATATATATACATATATATATAGATATAATATACATCATATATATATATATATATACATATACATATATAATATACCTAATATATAATATATATAAAACATATATGATGTATATTATATATATATATATATATATATATATTGTGTATATTATATATATAATGTATATATATAATATATATATGGACATATATGTGCACATAACATGTATCTATAAATATACACATACACACGTGTGTGTGTGCGTGCGTGTGTGTGTGTGTGTGTTCGTATGTGTTTGTGAATTGGCGTCGTATGTATTTTTATTCAATAGAAATGGCTTCCTAGGTGCACATAATACATCTCTTGGTGTCACACTACTATCTAACCCTTGCAAGCATTTGAATGAAGGTCTCTAATTTGAGAACAACTCGATATTTGGTGCAGTTTTTTTTTACTTCATTAACACATAAATTATGGTTTCTTCTTAGATCTTTTTCAACCAGTCTTATACGTCATCTAAGAGAAGCACAAAGAAATGCTCCTTGCCTATCTGTGACTTAGGCTATGAAAGAAAATTTGAATTGATTTGACATAAATATTTCTGGAATACATATATTAAATACTTCCATGGTGCATATCAGTGTTTTATTTGTGAATTCTATCAAATTTATTAGCGTTACAGCTTACATTTAGGACTAACATTCATAATACTCTATGGCCCTCATCCAAGTAATTTCATATGCGTGCTCCTCATATTTTATGATATAAAGAAGTAAACTTGCAAAATACGAAAATATTTATTGTTGCTCTGTATCGGCGAGCAGCTCAAAAGTGGAAAATATTATCGGTTTCGAATGAGGAACGAAAACACTTTTGACGTTTCAGTAAGAACCTTTCATCATGAAGAGTCTTTCTTTTACTTGATAGTCCCTCAAAAACATATCTCACTAGTAAAGTGTCTTTCCTTAAAAGTTCGGCTTTTCCTCTTTCCCACGGTAAACCAATTTTGAGATGTCTATCATAAAATACACTTAACTAATAATTAGCTTCTTATAGATGCTTATATCACTTTTAACGTTTCATATTGACAATATTCTAGTAGTGCAAGATACATCGCTGTGTCTGTTCGCATGTCGACTGAATTAGAGTTCAGTAAAACAGCAAAGATCTGTTGCCAACTGGGTTTTCCATTACTTCACTCGTTTGTGTCGTGTATTGTCGAACCTTTGATTGCAATTCTAACCGTCAGTGCATTTGACACTTCCCATTTCTCATTTCTTTCCGTTAAACTCTTCATTGTAGGAAAAGCTACATAAAATCCATTGACACGTATCGATAATCTCATTCAATAATATGCTCCTTGGGGCGTTCCTTTTTCATTCAGTTAAACGGTTTCATAAGTGATATGTAATAGATTATTGATTAAATATTGAAGGTATATACAGACACATACATAGACACATTCACACACATACATACACACACACACACACACACACACACACATATATATATATATATATATATATATATATACACACATATATGCATACATATATACACATGCATATATATACATATATATAAACGCACATACACACACATGAATATACACATACACACATAAACACATATATATATATACACATATATATATACATAAATGTATATATATATATACATGCATATATATATATATATATATATATATATATATATATATACACATATATACACACATATATATAGCCACACACACGTACACTCACACACACGTACACTCACACAGACGTATATCTGTATATTTCCAAGTTTCTGAAGACGCCTCTAATTAACGGAATTGTACTAGTGTCATAGAAGAGTTGGTGTTTCTTATGGAATGTCCTCCTAATCTAAATATTCTTTTGTATTGTGGTTTAGGGTTATGGAATTGGTCAGGATCTTCTGAAATATTTCCTATAAATCTTATATCTTTGTCAAATTTTGATAATTCACATTTAAGTACTTTAACATATATTTCTCTTTCATCCAACTGGTTTTATTATTACTATGATATTCAATTTTTTGTTAAATTTGTCTTGCAATAAAAAATTGGGAAATTAGATATTTCTTCAAACTTTAAATGAGCTACTGATAGCATAGTTATCGTATAGAAAGAAGTGTACGTAAGGCGGCGAGCTGGCAGAAACGTTAGCATGCCGGGCGAAATGCTTGGCGATATTTCGACTGCTGTTACCTTCTGAGTTCAAATTCCGCCGAGGTCGACTTTCTATTTCATCCTTTCGGGGTCGACAAATTAAGTACCAGTTGCGTACTAGGGTCGATCTAATCGACTGGTCACCTCCCCAAACGTTTCGGGCTTTTTGCATAGAGTAAAAAAAGAAAGAACTGTATGTATTAATCTGCAACTTAAGCAAAAGTGGCGAGCAGGTATAATCCTCAGCACGACGAACAAAATGCTTTGCGACATTTTGCCCGTCTTCTCGTTCTGAGTTCAAATTCCGTGGTGGTCGAATTTTCCTTTCATCCTTTCGGGGTCGATAGAATGACAAACAGTTTAGCACAGCGGTCGATCCAATCGATTTACTCCTCCATCGAAATTGCTGGCTTTGTGCCAAAAGTTTTAGACTTCGGATTCATAGATTATCATTTCTCTGAAAATAAACCTACTTGTAGGTGCAGGAATGGCTGTGTGGTAAGTAGCTTGATTCCCAACCACATGGTTCCGGGTTCATATGTATATATGTTATATATATGTGTGCGTGTGTTTATGTTTATAATACGTATATACGTATTATATGCATAAAGACACACACATACATGCATATATCATGTATGATATATGAGATATCTGTAACGTAGAAGACAAGGTGTTTACACTTAGTATTGGTTAAAATCGATAGATATATAGCATTGAAACAAAACTCTATTAACACAGAAGTAATACATGTGTATGAATGCGTGCACACGTGCGAGTATATATATGTATATATATATATATATATATATATATATATATATATATATGTGTGTGTGTGTGTGTGTGTGTGTGTGTGTGTGTGTGTGTGTATGTATATATATATATACATATATATACATATATATATGTATGTATGTATGTATACATATATATATATGTATGTAAGTATATATATATATATATATATATATATATATATATATATATATTATGTATGTATTATGCATATATATGAGTATGTTTGTATATATTTGTTCGTGTGTGTGTGTGTTTGTGTGTGTTACACGTAGACATATAATATCTAATATATAGGCAATAAATACACATACACACACAAAATATGCGTGTGTCTTTATGAAAGTAAGTAGGAATATATATATAATTAATGAGTGACACAGGAACATCTGTTGGATATTTTGCACAGCCTTGCTTCGGAATTGTTACATATTATAAAGCGATAGAGTAATCAGATGCTGATATATACGATAATAGTTGATGGTCGATAACTTCTGCTATAGAATATTTTCTATGTAGTTCGCTTTGAAGAATGACAAATTGTACATACTCTGCAATTTGATGTAGTTCTCTTTCCTGTGATGAATGTCACAGTGTGGAAGATTAGAGGTAAATAGCGAGCTATGCTGGGTATTTTCGAATGGTAGATTTTTAGGATGTCATGAAGATTTATAGATGTATATACAACAATAAGCATAACGCCTGAATACTCTCAAGAAAAGCAAAATCTCTAGGTTATATAAGTGTGTGTGTGTGTGTGTGTGTGTTTGTGTGTGTGCGTGTGTGTGTGTGTGTTTGTGTGTGTGCGTGTGTGTGTGTGTGCTTAGGCATATATTTATTGTATATATATATATATATATATATATATATAACCATGTATACACATGCATACACACCCCATTAAAGCAGTGTAAGCAGTCAAAAACAGATTTCATCAACGATATTTTTTGTATGTATGATCACAAAGAATATTTAAAGTAAATGTTATGCGTTATGGTCTGCTCAGCCATTTCACCGAAGAATAATGTCTGTTAAATATTAGAGCACATATGGCCGAGCTGATTTGCTAACCAGCCAAAAGGTTGGCGGTTTGCAAGCTGTCACATGTGTTGCATTTTGTCAATGGCTTTTTTTTTTAGTTATGCACAAAGCCTACAATTTTTAGTGGTGTGTGTTAGTCTCAACCATCGACTCCAAAACTAGACTGGAATTTTATTTTATTGATTCCAGTACAATGAATAGCAAACTTTAACCTCAGCGAAATTTGAACTCAGAATGTAGCGAGCTGGAAAACTGCGGCGAAGTACGATTTCCGATTCGATAATGAATTTGCAAGCTCGGTTTTTTTAATGATTAAGTAACTTAATTAACATAGTTCAGTTAGTTTGAAATTGGTTCTGAAGATGGCACCACTCATCACCATTAATTGGTATCACTGCGGAATAGAATCATTCAGCAATTCACATTCACTTGCTGGGCCAATTTTGGTCCTCTATTATTCGAAAGCGAACCCTTAAATAGACCAGTATCCTACACGAAGACAGGTTTGCTTGCATCTGATTAACACCAAGAAAATCACGTGACCAGTGCTGGCCACATAATTTCGTTTTATATTGTGGGAACAATTAATAAACTGTTTTGTGTAGCTTTTAAATACTGATTAATATGTGCGATAAACAATAGTTATTTATGGGTATAGACGTTTTATGTCGAGAAAACTATAATCTTTTTTTTAATACAAGACTGTATGACTATCATAGTTGTATTGTTTTCGTTTTTATTTTTGTATGATTTCCTATTAAGAAAACAAAGTGCTATCTTTGAAAGAGATAAGAAGACAGTCTTTTGTTTTGTTGTTTTGTTTTGTTTTGTATTTTCTTTCTTCTTTGATAATTTCATTTACTAAGGTTGACTATTTGACTTCAATACTGAAGATTCTGATATAAATCGGTTTTTCAGTAAATATTCTATTCAATATTGCCGTATCATCTACTTATAAGCTATCAAAATGTGACCCATCTAGTCAATTACTGATGTGTACAGATGAAGAATTTCTCTTGGTGGTTTTAAACTGTTATTAAATGACTTCGTGCTAATTGCGTTCGCTTACATTTAGAAAATAAAATCCATTTTACCTGATCTGTTTGAATTATTTTAGAATTTATATACTTTTATTTTTACCGTCTTTTAAACATAACATGGCTACCTAAAGCTTACGAGTATTCTCCACAAAAAAAGAACAACTTTATTTAACTCTCTTAAGTTTTATTTTTTTCATTGTTTTTCTTTTTCTTTTAGTTGTGCTAAATTTAAAACTTTCTCTATAAAGAGTTTTCGCCCAGAAATGGACCTTCGAAGCATTTATTAATGTGAACTTTGCCCATAAACCTAAACCATTATAGCCATTTCGTATCTCCATACATTCCAAAGTAACCATTATCACTGACATTTTCTGCCAATAAACACAACGCAGGCAAAAAATAAGAGAAGTGGGTCGTTTCAATTTACCATTTTTAGAACCTCCTATCACATTGACACTTTATTCCAGTTTCGATCTTAGATTCTCTTAAATATATTTCTTTCTTTCAACTAGCCAATAAAATGTATAGAATTTAGGTCTGATATTGAAATGGTTTAATGCATGTTTTTAAATTTCTTTGTTATTTTTTCCCATCAGAATGAAAAGGAGGTAAAGCAAGATTAGAACTGAAAGAAAAAAAATAACAGAATCTGTATTTTTTATTCGAACTGCAACGGAACCGACAGTTTGTGTACGACGAATAGAGTTTTAGTAACAAAATAAGTGTTTATAAACTTACAGACGTATAAAACCCAGATAAAGGGGGTGGTTTCGTCCAAATGCATTAGAGCCACGTGTTGTGGTCAAATACGAATTTATTTGGTTTCTTCTTATTTTTTTTTTTAATATCATTCATTTACTGAGACGGTTTTAAAATAACTGACCCTTCCTTCTAAAGCCATTAATATTCCCATATGTTTGTTATAAAGATTACTATATTTCCCGTCCCCATCTCTGAGTGTTGCATGCAGCAGACAATAGCTTTCTAGGACAATGCACTTAAATTATTTTGTGTATAGCGTCAGTCTCGTTGAAGATAAACAGTCTGTGCTACATCACACGAAAGTAAGGTCTATGAACATGACATGCTATATACGATATAACTCTTAATTCTTGACGTTAGGATGCTAATGTTATCAGTTCTATCGATTTGAAAGTATAAAAATAGAACTATGATATGACTGAAAGTTAAAAACCTAAACCAATTCTTCTCAGTTTTCCTTTTTTTAACTTCGTAACGCATTGGAGTTCGAATAAAAATAAATTCTGGTACGATTCATATAACAATTTTTTAAAAAATATACTGGGATATTTTCATGGAAAGATTTTCTTAAATCAAACTTTAAGTAAATTGATGTATAATTTGTCGCATTAATCATACTTGTGTAGATCAAAATTATAGACTCTTTCAAGATACTCAAATATTAATGATTTTTTTAAGGATTGCAATTCTAAAAATTCAGTGTGCATCGTTTGAGAGGTACTATTTTACAGTTTCAGAGTAATAGATCAGCGAAGCTATAAGAGCGTCAAGTAAGATGCTTTGTGATCTGTATTCCCGGTTCTGTACTTTCTAACAGCAAATCATGGAAAGGTACCGGTACCTAAGACATCAGTACCTTGGAGACAGGAGACTTTCATGTGTAGGCAACATTCATTGATGGGGAATCTTACATTGTACTCTATTGACTGTTAAATCGTTTCGTAGTACTTTACTCTGTGTGTGTGCCTGCGTGTTCTATATATTGCGATCTGGAGTGATCTACTGCTATCTCAAGTAGACGACATCCACCAACCGAGGATGGCCACAGAGAGGTCAAAACCGTACGGTCTGGTGGTCTCGTGGATGGAAGATGGTAGGGAATCATTTCCCTGCTTGCAGTATATATAACGGATGCATATTGCATCGAATAATCAGCTGAAGGAGGCGTCTTCCTGGATTTTAAAATAGTAGTAGCGTCGGTTTCTACAGAACAGCCATGTTTAAGTGGCATCAAACATTATTGAACATAAAGACAGACGAACTACTACGAAGCATTTTGCCCGGCGTGCTAACGTTTCTGCCAGCTCACCGCCTTTCACTACACGTATTCTACAGTCGGCTATGGGCTCCAGATCGACTAAAATTCTTCAGGGTGGTGCTACAGCATGGTCGCAGTTTAATGACTGAAACAATTAAACGAATAAAAGAATAATTATATTTATTTATTAAAAGCCACGGAACTTATCTGAATAACGATTTGACTGCTCAATTTTTCAGGGTGAATGGCTTACATTTTTCATTATCTGACCGGGGTAGCATTATTATGATAACGCAAATATATCTGAAATATTGGAGGCGGGTGTGTGATAGTAGTTTAACCTTAACGAGCTTATGTCGTGTGCTTCTGCTGAAATTGAAAATCCACTATTACATCTGAAATTTATCTGTTATTTATGGTATTTAAAGCTCATAATATTTTCCTTCTCTAAAAGAAGCTTAGCCACAAAATTCCATTTTATAGTTTATCCTAGTTTTGATATGTATTCACCAAAGAAACGCTTTTGTGAATGCTGAATTTTCTAGATCATGACTGGAAGAGAAAGTGGGAGGCGAAATTATTATCAAATATTTGGTGGTAGTAAGAGGAGTTAGCAGAGAAAGATATATAAATTACTTTTAATTTGAAGAGACTATAAACCAAAAGTATTTGGAAGTCCTTTTGCTGTTATTGACAAGCGGGGAATGACTAGACAAAGTACAGACAACTTTTCGTGTTGAAATTGGTAGCAGTATATCGCCAAGAGACGTGCGATGTATGTGGGATAGAAGAGAGCTGAGATATGCGAGAAGTATATGAGACAGTGCAACTGAGAGATTTGAATTTCAATCAAAGCATGTGACAGTTACGCTGCAGTAGTTTAATTATGTCTGTTAGGTTGTACGTAGATTGACATAATGAAAGAGGAAACACAGACATTTGTGATGTGATGAAATGCATGACAGTTTTCGATTAGAATTGTTTTCATTTCTTTTATTTAATTTCACTTCTTTCAAGTCAATGGACTGCAACCATGCTGAGACACCGCATTCAGGTGTTCTAGTCGAAATATCCCAATATTAAAGTCTGGTTCTCGTTTTATCGAACTCTGTTCATCGAATGGTTATGTGTACGTTCAAACATCACGTCTTTTTAGAAAAGTATCTTCGCTTTTACGAATAACGAATATTAATACAATATATCTTACAAACATACACGCATATGTTTTATTCGTTTGCTTGTTTCACTGATTGAATTGCGGCCGTGCAGGGAGCACCGAGTTGAAGGGTTTAGTCGAAAAATTCGCCCTCAATATTTTTTTTTACATCTGTTACGTATGACCGAACTGCTAAGTTACGGGGAGACGTAAGTAAAGTAATACCGAGTGCCAAGCGGGGTTGGGGACAAACACAAAGAAACACTTACATACGTATATATTATATATGTGTGTTGGGTGGGGAGGTGTACGACGAATTTTCATGCAGTTTACGTTTACCAAATTCACTTTAGAAGCATGGCATGGCCTGGAGATACCTTAAAAAAATCTTTTCCACAAGATACCACGCACCGAGACTGAACCTAAAACCACATGGTTGCGAAGCGTGCTTCTTAACCCCACAGCTAAATCTGACTCCGCTCAGTTTCCGTCTAACAAATTTCACTCGTTTGATATTTATTTTTTTTTATTGCCCACAAGGGGCCAAACATAGAGGGGACAAACAAATGGATTAAGCTGATTAGATCGACCCCAGTGCGTAACTGGTACTTATTTAATCGACCCCGAAAAGATGAATGGCAAAGTCGACCCCGTCGTAATTTGAACTCAGAACGTAACGGCAGACGAAATATCGATAAGCATTTCGCCCGGCGTGCTAACGATTCTGCCAGCTCGCCGCCACTCATTTGATATTGTGATCAATCTGAGTCTAAGATAGAAAACACTTGTCCTCCCACCACCAACCCGTCCCGCACTGGAATCGAACATGAAGCAACATGATTGCGAAATTAACCACTTCAACCGTGCCTACACTTATCGGTTAAGAAAGATTTACTTGATTGTCAAGTTCTAGCCTATTTCTAGAACTATTTGCTTTTGCTCCGATGTCTAATTTACTCATTCACGCTTGAGTAGACATTTAGTAACTTCAAAAGCACATGAAATTTGTTAACATCCCGCAGTGTAATTGTGATCGTTTTCTGTATTGTGATGAGAATTTATGTCTAGATGTTAGTAATTCGTAAAATCAAAAATAAATCTGAGAATATTACCAAAATGGAAGTGAAGAACTCTAAATTAGTCACGTGTGTAATGATTTAGCTTCTGACGACGTTACAGTTTTTAATTTATCTACCATTATTACGATTAGTAGTATTAGTATTTTTTAAATTTGAAGTCTTTCTTGATACCTTTATTTGTATTCTGAAATTCATGAAGACAATGGAAGGAGACGAATGAGTGCGGCTGTTTGGGTGCTGGCAATTTGGCGCGACTGATTGGATATTCCATCCGTTTTGGCGACAGTTCGTTTTGGCGCTGGAAGCAAACATGTTGCACACACACGCGGGCAATATATCTATATGCGCAGAAATATACATATAGATAGATAGACAAAGAGAGCATTGAATTAACTTACGGAATTGGTCTGGCGCAAAAATACATTTGTGACACTTTGTGTTCTGATTTCAAATACAGCGGAGGACGATTTTGCTTTCTATCCTTCCAGGGTCGATAAAATAAAGTACCAGTCAGGTATTAAAGATTATTTGCCAACATAACATGGCAGTCCTGGTTTAGGACTAATGTTGATGTAATTTAGCCTCAGGAGACATCGTCTCCAGCTGGCTATACGACACGATCTGTGCCCATATATTTTCGAACATGTAAGGACACAGATCGTGTCGTATAGCCAGCCGGAGACGATGTCTCCTGGGGCTAAATTACAGCAACATTGGTCCTAAACCAGGACTACCATGTTATGTTGGCAGTCAATCTTTACTACAAAGTACTGTTGCTGAATATCACAGGTTTTGAGATTTAAAAATAGTAATTTTCAGTCAAGTATTGTTATCAATATAATCGACTACAGACATTCCCTAAATTCGAGGCCTTGTGCTTATATCAGAAATCAGTATTTTCATTAGTAACCATGTAAATTCTCTAAAGTGAAATCGAATTTAATCACAGAAAGTATATTAACATTGGAAACACACCACCAAAGGCAGTACTTGACGTTTTCAATGTGTTCTGTAAACGATTCAGTGAAGAAAGCAAACATACGCTTCAAGAAAAAGAATACTTGAATACTTTAGAATTTAAGTGTCACCATGCTTTCCAAAGTGATTGCAATAACGAAACAATGGAATGTCAACTTTATTTATTTGACTTTAGAAACAATCTTTACAAAGCACTCGCTCATATCGCATAATAAATAATGATGTTTGTTTTCGATTTTCTTTGCCATATTCTCTCTTCATTTCGACTTGATATTCATTTAGAAGATGTTCCATAACACAAAAGCTTTATGATTAAGTGGTTTCAACAACTCCAGGGTGTTATATATTTCCATTTTCAGCTCCGTTTCTTCAGAAAAAAATATGAAAACCAACAGGAAAGTCACATTAATTTCTATTAACAGGTTAAAGAAATAAGTTATATGCATTATAAGGTGAATTGCACTATATGCTTCTTATTTTTAAATATGAATTGCATTGTAACACATACAATTATGAGTTACAGCTATAACATCCATCATCATCATCATCATTATTATTATTATCATTATTATTATTATTATTATTATTATTATTATTATTATTATTATTATTATTATTATTATTATTATTTGTAACTTCGTTTGAATTCTGCGTCTTTTCCTTATCATGCCGTGAGTCACCTTGGTACCTGAGGCAAAATTTGTTAATACGAACAGTTAACAATGAATTGGACTACAACTGTCACCATAAGGGCAAAACAAGCAAAAGAGTAAATGTCTATGCAAGGTATTTAAATCGGTAACATGCTTCACGATTTTAGTATACATACCTTATTAGTATTTCCTCATATGTTCTATATACGCTGGGGACGCATTAAAGCCCTTTTCAGGGCTACTTTATTTAAATTCTTACTGTCGGCTAACTAATTTCATCTTATTACATAACTGACTTCACAATTTGGGTATTCATAACTTATTGGGAATTCCTTAAAACAAGATCCTGTGTAAGACAGTTCGGTATTCTCTGTAAAGCACAAAAACCGTTTTAAAGGCTACATACTTTGTATTGTTGTTATTGGATTAGCGAAACAATATTGAGGACGGAACCAAGGGATAAGCCCCCGCTTTCCCGGGAATTACCGGGTACGTCAGCTAGTACTATAATATAATATTCCGTATATCTTAACAGTGCTCTGTTTTGTTTTTTTTTTCCTTCCGTGTAGTTTCATTTAACTAACAGTTCGAATGTAAACTAATTTAAACGATCATCAGATTCTAATTTTTCTTTCTTTCGTAAATTTACCATCTTAACTAATTACCTTTATCTTCTAAATTGCCGTCTCTTTCTTATGATTCTCAATTCTTTTTCTTCACTAAATAATTACTGTTAGTTTTGTTATCATTTTCTAAAGTCTCATGCAGTGTTATTGAAAGACAAGTATTACGGCAGACCTCAATTATATCTTTCCAACATAGTGATCATTGCCAAGAAAGACTCTACATGAAATATCAGAACTCGTCTACTCTCATGATTCGTTGTTTATTTTTGTAATTTTTGCATTTAATAATTTTTTAGCATATATGATTTGGAAGTTAACGTCTATTAATAGCTTGCAGATATATTTAATTGTCTATTCTCATAGTTCTCGATTTTATTTCATTTTAGAATCTTACCATTTAATAATTTCAGAGTTGATGTCTATTGATAGCTTATAGATATACTTAATTGTGCCTCTCTTAATCAAATGTTGTTATGACTTCATTTCTTCATTTTTTGCAGTACTTTTTGCTACGTTCTGAGTTCATATCCCGACGGGTTCAACTGTGCTATTCTTTGTTACGGCAGTCAATATAACAAAGAGTTAATTAAATAATGATGAGAAACTTAATCACCTACGTGGCTTTGTAACTAAAACTGGCAACTTCGTTGACTACAATGACGAGGGTTCCAATTGGTCCGACCAACGGGAACAGCCAGCTCGTGAAATTAACATACATGTGGCTGAGGACTCCACAGTCACGTTTAACCTTAACGTAGGGATATTCAGCGTGACACAATGTAACAAGGCTGGCCCCTTGAATTACAGGTACTACTCATTGTTGCCAGCTGAGTGTTGACAGCTTAACATCTAGCCAACTAACTCCCCAGACTGAAAGCCCCTTGATAATTTATGTGGAGGGCACAGTTGAATGAGAGACCTGCAAAACTCCTCCTTGTAACACCAAAGATGAACTAAAAGCAAAAATAAGGGAAGTATTCACTAACTTAAACAAGGAGTCCATTCAGAACAGTTGCAGGATATTCTGAAGTCGTCTGGCGGCTGTGGTTGAAGCCAATGGTGATTTTATTGAATACATTTACTCTTTAGTATTTCAAGATATTTTAATGAAAGTTTGGTAAATATATCTGTTAAAATGCGATGTCAGTGCTATTTTCATATTAAGGCGGCGAGCTGTCAGAATCGTTAACACGCCGGACGAAATGCTACGTTCTAATTTCAGATTCCGCCGAGGTCGACTTTGCCTTTCATCCTTTCGGGGGGGGGGGTCGATACATTAAGTACCAGTTGTGTACTGCGGTCGATCTAATCGATTGACCCCTTCCCCTCACCACCACCAATTTCTTGGCCTTGTGCCTAAAGTAGAAAGGAGTGCTATTTTCATGTCTGCGTAATTTAGACGACAGTTTATTCACCGCACCCTGTATATATATATATATATATATATATATATATATATATATATATATATATATATATATATATATATATATATATATATATATATATATATATATATCCAGGCTCTCTCTCTCTCTCTCTGTATATATATATATACATATATATATATATATATATATATATATATATATATATATATATATATATATATATATATATATATATATATATATATATAACATTTTCTGTAGCTATCACTTCATGACAACCAGCATAGTTAATGATGCCTAATTAAACAATTCTCACCAAATACTTTGCATTGAGTTCAAATCAAAGGCTATACCATCATTCCAATGTTATTATTTTCACGAAACAAGAAAGAGAAGTCATTTTACCAAAAGTCAGATACATCAATTAATTTATTTAATCTTACCTTTTTCGTTTCTTTTCTTCGTTTTTTTTTTTTTGTTTTCCTTCCTTCGTCTGATTCCTTCGTCTTATGTCTTCTTCCTTTTTTATCTTGTATTTTTTTTTCTGCGTGTTCTTCTTGATATTCTCAGAGTTTCTCTTCGTGTTCTTGTTTTCCGTGTTATTCTTTCTTTTGGCTTCTATCATCTTCTTATCTGTCTGCTTCTCTTCATTCCCCCTCCCTCCTCCTCCTTTTCATTCTCTTTTCCTCTTTCACACTTCTTACTTTCCCCTTTGCTAATATCTTCAGGGATTTTCCTTCTCTCCTTCTACTTCTCACTTTTAATTTTTCTTCACCTTCCTTTAGCCTTCTTCCTCTTCGATTACAACCATATTCTACACACACACCCACACAACTTCTGCCCCCTTCCCCTCTTTGTTCAGCAATTTTCTTATTCTTACACCCTTTTCTATCGGCTACAACCCCCACTTTTTCCCTCTTCACTTTTTCTTCTCGTTGTAACTCAAGATATTCTCACACTTAGAAGATAACAGCAGTAATGTTATTCATGAAACAGTCGAGGTTTCGCAAAGGCGATTGTACCCTTGCTATCACTAACACTTATGAGCAAATTACCAAATCTCCAGTCTCACCTCGAAACGCACAAGATTATTTTGACGCCCAGTTTGATATTTAGCAACCATAAAGTGCTTTGACCACCTGAACCCGCTTGTAGTATAAGTAGATGCAGCTAGATTCAAGGTGGGATTGGACAAGTCATATATCTAATATTGTACTTGAAACAGAGAAAATCGAAAAATACCGACGGCTCTTTTTCTTTCACGTCTCTCTTTTTATTTACACCTATTTATGAGTAGTGTGATGTGCATGATCCCTTAATAAATTACACACCCTTTAATAATTGTAGAAATAAATAAGTTACGATTAAATTTGAAAAGTCGCTATCGGCCATTCATAATATCTGGCTACGTACCTCTCTCTCTCTGTCTCTCTCTCTCTCTCTGTCTCTCTCTCTCTCTGTCTCTCTCTCTCTCTCTCTCTCTCTCTCTCTCTATCTATCTATCTATCTATCTATCTATCTCTCTCTATACAATATATATATATATATATGGAGGTACATGGCCAAGTGGTGGTTAAAGCAGCGGACTCGCGGTCGAGGGATCGTGGGTTTGAATCTCAGACTGAGCGAAGTGTTTGTTTATGAGCGAAGTGTGTGTTTATGAGCGAAGCACCTAAGCTCCAGCAGAAGGTAATGACGAACTTCTGCTGACTCTTTCGCCACAGCTTTCTCTCATTCTTTCCTCCTGCATATCTAGCAGCTCAACTGCGACAGGCCGCCGTACCGTCCAGGCTGGGGAACCTATACGCCATTGAAACCGGGGAAACCAGCCCTTATGAGGCACGCATGGCTCGAGAAGGAACAAACAGCAACAACAACACATATGTATATATATATATATATATCCGTGATATTGATTTATTTCAACTCCCTTTCTCTCCTACACTTTTTCAACAATTACATTCACGCCTGCAGTTATGTATACATCCATATAAGTAGACACAGATACATACGTGCTATACATATCTACACACAAACACACACACACATATATATATACATACATACATATATATTTATATGTATATACTTATGTAAGTTCGTACATATAAATACTCACAAATGCCTGCTTCTATACGTTTGACGTACATATACACATAAACTCCAATCGAAAAGTCGATTAGATCTGAAGATTAAACTCTGATATATGAAACTAAATGCCATTTACCTTTAATTCTTTTTCTCCTTTTCGCAAATCACCTTTCCCCACATCGTTTACTATCCCACTCTCTCTCTCTCTCTTTCTCTCCTCCTCCTCCTCGTATACATTCACACTAGGTGTTTCAAACACACACACACACACACGTTCTCTCTCTTTATCTATCTATCTTTCTCTCGCTCTCTCACTCTCTTTCTCAAACACACCACACTGTCACATATACAAACTGACACACCACAAAATGATATTACATCGAATTTTAGTTAAAAGCCGAACTGACTTTGGTAAAGCCACTATGACATATTTCTCACCACCAAGTGAAAATCGGCTGAGGTTTTTAAATATTAGTTGCAGACATTTTAAGTGAACGTTTCCCTTCTATATCACGAAGCTGATTCCATACGAAAATGGCTGCCGGAGATAGATCTCACATATTCTCGTCTTTCCTTTTTTATACTTTTCTTCTGACTCTCCTCCTCCTCGTCCCTCTCTTTTGTTTCTTCTTCTTCTTCTTCTTCTTCTTCTTTTTCTTCTTTTTCGTTTCTTCAATTTTTACCATTCCTATGCTTCGTATTTTACATTAATTCTGTGCCTTTTTTCTTCCATATTCTTTTCTGATTTTACCGTCACCTACGATATTTCCACCACTACGATCATCGTCATCGTCGCCATCATCATCATCTTCATCGTCATCATCATCATCATCGTTATCATCATGTCTTGTTTTCCTGCATGTTCTTTTACTTTCATCAGCTTCGAATTTCTTCATGTTGCTTTCTTCGTTTTTTTTTTATTCTCCACTTCTCTTTTTTCTTCTTATACATTAAACTTCTTATTAACCGTCGTTCTTTTCTTTGACATTATATTTTTTTCCCCTTATTCTTGAAAATAACATTGAGAAGGATTATTTTTCTTTCGGTATAAGTATGGAATGGTGAAAACTGAAGAACGAGAATAAGCTCTTGTAAGCAGCCCAATTCGCAGTCCCCACCAACAAAAAATAAAAACCAATTTTGCTTCAGTTATACCAGAGTTTCTCACCGTGCATGCTACCACCCAAAAGAGAGCACTGAGGGGATGGTGAGGTAACATAATTAACATATTAAATTTTACCTATAGAAATAATTGTATTATACGTAATAAAACTAATGGTTATTAAGATAAAATAAGAGAAAAGTGCATTTCGTGGCTAAAGACGTTCTTTTATTCTTTTATTCTTTTATTTGTTTCAGTCATTTGACTGTGGCCATGCTGGAGCACTGCTTTTAGTCGAGCAAATCGACCCCAGGACTTATTCTTTGTAAGCCTAGTATTTATTCTATCGGTCTCTTTTGCCGAACCGTTAAGATACGGGGACGTAAATACACCATCATCGGTTGTAAATTGATGTTGGCGGGACAAACACAGATACACAAACATATACATACATGTGTGTGTGTGTGTGTGTGTGTGTGTGTGTGTGTGTGTGTGTGTGTATACGACGAGCTTCTTTCAGTTTCCGTCTACCAAATCCACTCACAAGGCTTTGGTCGGCCCGAGGCTATAGTAGAAGACACTTGCCCAAGGTGCCACACAGTCGGACTGAACTCGGAACCATGTGACACAGTGGGACTGAATCCGGAATCATGTGGTTAGTAAGCAAGCTACTTACCACACAGCCACAACGAGAATAATTAATTTTTAATGTTACATTAATGGACTCTGTGACGAGAAGTGTGCGCATCAGTGTGTGTGCGTGTGTATGTGGGTGGATGTATGTGTGTGTATTATTCTGAAATATTTGACGTATGTATATCATATTAAACATTTCTGTCTGTAGAACATTACAACAGAAAACTAAAATCTAAAGATGTAGTTCGTTTTAGAAAAGTCGACTAAAAGAGAATAAAATTTCTAAATATCACAAAATTTTCCCATAGAAAACCCCGACAGGTCTCTTTGGATTCTAAGTATGTGTTAATAATTTGAAACAGGGAAAAATATTTTTTCTAGAACTATTAAATCACATTTCGCCAAAAGCTTCTCAAATATCTAGATAGATAGATAGATATATAGATATTCAAATATGAAACAGATAAAGCAGAAGCTGCGCAAGTGTGATAGACATTAGACATTATCGACCACGCATACTTAGCGTAACACGTCGGGCTTCCGCATAGTTTCGATCTACTAAACACCCTTCATAAATTGTTACTCTAACTAAGAATACAAGAGAAGATAATTTTTCCAAACTGTCATGTAGTAGTGAGCAAAGTTGATGTCACGTGGTTGCTATGGGAAGATTTTAACTATCGAACTGTAATTCAAAACTTGAAATATAATCTATGTCAGTTGATGGATATTTGTTATGACATGTATTTTATTTGACAGTACATGTCATGCCAATAAATAAAATCCGACTTAAAGTCAGGAAATGCATTAAATTCACCTACGCAAAATCGTTTTCGCTTGAGTCTTTTCCATTTTCACATTCGGTGGTAGTGAGCTGGCTGAAACGTCAAGACGTTCGACAAACTATCTTAAGCGTTTTCGATCGCTATTGATCGGTTTCGAAAAGGAAAATTCTACATTGTATTTATTTCTTTATTGCCCACAAGGGGCTAAACATAGAGGGGACAAACAAGGACAGACAAAGAGATTAAGTCGATTACCTCGATTCCAGTGCGTAACTGGTACTTAATTTATCGACCCCGAAAGGATGAAAGGCAAAGTCGACTTCGGTGGAATTTGAACTCAGAACGTAA
Source organism: Octopus bimaculoides (assembly GCF_046866305.1). Classification (NCBI taxonomy): domain Eukaryota; kingdom Metazoa; phylum Mollusca; class Cephalopoda; order Octopoda; family Octopodidae; genus Octopus; species Octopus bimaculoides. The sequence continues at coordinate 7,343,713 of NC_142945.1, read as the reverse complement.
CGGCAGACCAAATACCGCTAAACATTTCGCCCGGCGTGCTAACGTTTCTGCCAGCTCGCCGCCTTAACATGTGTTTCTTAATCTATCAGCCAGACTTAATCTATCAGCCGGACTTAATCTATCAGCCAGACTTAATCTACCAGTTCATTCTTTCATCGTGTATTTTTGGGAGGTGATGGGGTCACATACCAGAGTTTGTATTTTATTTTTTAGTTTATTTTTTATTTTTTTTAAACACACTCTGATTTTACCACATTCGTATGAAGACATTTTAACAGAAGTTTTTAAAGTGGTTCATACTTATAAAGTAATGTGTGAATCGACGAAGCTTATTTATGTTAATTTCTATAAGAAGCACAAAACCTAAATTGGAAATGAAGACAAGTTGTGAAAGTGTTAAATATTTTGTTCTGTCTCAATGCATTATAGCGATTTCTTGGCTTTCAGTAAATTATAAATCAGAATACGTGTATGGTCTTTTTTTAGGCTTTTTTTAGTAGCAGCATTTTTTAAACTTTTTCTACTTTATATCAATAAGTTGTCAAAATTATATAATAAAAAAAAATATTTATCTTTATATTTAAATAATAAATGATGCGTTTCTATTTAGACGTTGTTGGGGTTTTTTGGTTTTTTTATTTTAGTTTTCCGGAGTGATTACTTAAAACCGTTCAAAATACATTTTACCTTTCTGAAAGCGTTATGATTTTAAAAGACTTTCATTTTTTTTTTTCTTTTTTTTCTTTATCCTTTTTTTTTTTTTCTTCAACATCGCTGCAATTCTTAATCTTTTAATGCTCGAAACAGCCTTTAAATATTTCAGAAATTTTAGTTACCCACCATCTCTTAATAGGTCTATAATACATTTTTTCGCTTTCTACATTTATCATGGACCTCCAAATAATAATTATTTATTACATCAGCGTTCAGTCACAGATTTTAAACTAAATGTAGATGAAAAGTTATAATATACATGCCGTTATTTAAAGATATTAGCAATGTCGTACCGCGGGAGAGAATTACAAGTGGTGAAAAAGAAATCAAACGGTGGAGATGCATTTATGCTCAGCAAAATAATGTATCTTTAATTTATTTTCTAGAAGATTCTCACTAATGTTCAATTGCTGCTTTTGGTCTTAAAGTCTTAACTGCTTGCTTAATACAGGTTTTAAAGATTCCAACAGCGGGCGGTTTTACATTTGACAAAATTTAACGAAATTTTGCTGACAGGTGAGATAAGGAACAATCTGTGTTGCGACAATTTTATAAGCGATTAGTTCAGTCATAAGATTAAGTGTTGATTAAAATAGTTTATAAATTTATCTTTTATCCTTTTATCTTTGTGCGTGTGTGTGTGTATTTGTGTGTGTGTGTACGTGTGTTTGTCCGTGTGTTTCTACGTGTGTTTGTGCGTGTGTTTCTACGTGTGTTTCTACGTGTGTTTGTGTGCTTGTGTGTGCGTGTGTGTTTGCGTGCGTGTGTGTGTGTGTGTGTGCGTGTGTTTGCGAGTGTGTGTATTTGTGCGTGAGTGTTTGTGTGTGAGTATGTATGAATGTGCGTGTGTGTTTGCGTGCGTGTGTGTTTGCGTGCGTGTGTGCGTGTGTTTGTACGTGAGTGTGTGTGCGTGCGTGCGTGCGTGCGTGTGTGTGTAATTGTATGCTCTTACTTTTATTCGTTTCTATCATTAGTTGTATGTAACCTATACACCAATAGTCTGCGATAATCGAGGGATTACTGTATTATAAGGAATTATATTTAATTTTGTATTTTTTGATATTCTGTGTGTTGTAGAAGTATAACACAATTATTGCTGATGAATTTTAACAACAAAATCTTATATCGACCCTTAGGGGCTGTATGGACCCCGGTTGAAGACCATTGACTTAGAGGCTTTCCTGTCGTCCACGAAACGAGTTTTCGTGAGTGGTAGATATGCCAAGCATTCTATACGAACCATTATCAACTTGGCTAATTACCCGATTTCTGGTTTCACTAATAGTGATTTTGTGTTCCTCTGCAGATTTCACTTTTAAATTCTATTAACGGAGTCAATTTTCTTCAAAGTTAGATGCTTGGTATTCTATGCGAACCACCAGCATCTCGGTTGGTTGTCCGATAATTACGACTGGATTCAGGACATGGTGGGATGAAACTAAATACAACATAGCGGATATTTGTCTGTTGCTCTGCCGCTTCTGTTAATCTACCACACCTTCTTCCTTCCTATCGCAGTATCAATGCTAACACTGTTATATTTACTGAAGCTGTTGTTCAATTCTCGACAAGACACCGAGGAGCGTATTTAAAGATC
>NC_142945.1:7328902-7336402 GCF_046866305.1 Octopus bimaculoides | reverse complement strand
TTGATGCAATATCAGTGGAAAATTTGCATTGAAAGAATAGTTCATGCTCTCAGTGGAGATGTTTCGGACCACGCGTAGAGTGTTGCAAGTGGTACGAATGTTGCTGTAATTTAGCCTCAGGAGACATTGTCTCCGGTTGGCTATGCAAACAATTGTTCTGTGCGAACAATTATTCTGTGCTGATGAAGTGAAATAACCCGGAAATCGCGATGTACAGATATTGTTTTGAGCTGAGTGGGCGTGCTAGATTCCCTTGTTCGAAAATATAAGGACACAGATCGTGTCGTATAACCAGCTGGAGACGATGTCTCCTGGGGCTAAATTTTAGCAATATTCGTCCTAAACCAGGACTTCCATGTTATGTTGGCAAATAATCGTTACTCCTAATATGTGGTACTTAACGAATTAATAGGATGTGGTGTCATTGTTGGTGTGGATTATCGCGTAATGTACGAAACGATTCTTTTTTCGCTATGTACACTAACTGAACTTATGTAAATATAAGATGCAACTCTCAACTTAAGATGATTTTTTAAATGCAACGTAATAACAATGCGGATGTTTACGAGAGATTTATGTGAGCAAAATAGGAAAGCTGAAACACAGCAGGATGATGCTTTGATCCCGGTAGTCTCAAACAGATCTGCGAAAGTCACAAAAGCTTGCATACATGATGATTGTGGACTTCTTAATCAAGTGTAACTATTCCCAGCATCAACACTGACAGAGCACATAAACATGGGCATTAATCTAGTTAAAACTAATAACACACACCATACAAGCAATACACCAAATGACATTAACTTCGTATAATTTAACGACTTCAATGATATTTACAATTTAATTATTGTTGTGTGGAAACGGAATAAAATGCTTAATGAAAAACAAATACAAACGCTGGGAACTCTTACCTCAAAAAGTCTTGTTGCCTTGTTAGCGGCGACTGACTAAGAAAGACTTAAACTCAAAGAAAAATCATACATACATACACACACACTTACATACACATACAAACACATGAGAGCAAACTGACTGAGTTGTTAGAATGTCAGATAAAATGACTCGCCGTGTTTTCTTCAGACTCTCGGTGCTTTGGGTTCAAATCCTGTAGGGATCAACTTTGTCTTTTATCCTTTTGAAACCAATAAAAAATACCAATCTCAATTAGCAGAACTGCAAGAACATCGAGTAAGATGCTTGAAGTGTCTGCTCTGGTTTCTTACCTTTTCACTGTAAAGGCGCGTGGCTCAGCAGTTCGGGCAATCGACTCACGATCGTAAAGTCGTGAGTTCGATTCACAGAGGCGTGTTGTCTCCTCGAGCAACATACTTTATTTCACGTTGCACCAGTCTACTCAGCTGGCAAAACTTAGCTGTACCCGTAATTAAAAGGGCCGGCCTTGTCACATTCTGTGTCATGCTCAATCTGGTTCCGGCAGGGGGGGGGGCGAACCTTGCTGTACTCATTCAACACAACATTCTCTCACTCTTTCTTCCTGTTTCTGTTGTATTTGTATTTCAAAGGGCCAGCCTTGTCACAATTTGTATCACACTGAACTACGTTAAGGGTACACGTGTCTGTGGAGTGCTCAGCCACTTGCACGTTCATTTCACGAGCAGGCTGTTCCGTTGTCGGGATTAACTGGAACCCCAGTCGTCGTAAACGACGGAGTGCCAGGCAGGATATGTGTATATGTGTAGTATATTTTTTAGCCCTAGGTAAAATTTCATTGATTGAGCAAGACTAGGAACAGAGCCATTCCAGCTACGATTATTCTATTGCTGTAGGATTTCCAAGACATTATGCTATATACCCATGTTTGTTGTTGACTGGTGTTTTGTCTTGAAGAGTTGACTGCCATTTGTAACAGGTCACGTGCCATATTGTCTATGTGTGTATTTGTGTGTGTGCATTTGTGTGTGAGTGCGTGTGTATGTGTGTGTATGTGTGTGTGTGTGCGTGTATGTGTGTGCGTGTATCTGTGTGCGTGTGTGAGTGTGTGTGTGTGTTTGCTGTAGACCAGTGTTTTGACTTGAACATTTGACTGCTATTTCTAACATGTCGTGTCCCATATAAAATATTCGTATATTGTCTGTGTGTGTATTTGTGTGTGTGCATTTGCGTGTATATATGTATGTATGTATTATGTGTATCTGTGTGTGTGCACGCGTGCATGTGTGTGTGCGTGCGTGCGTTTATTTATTTGTAAGTAAATTCTTCAAAAGGCAAGAGTTACAATTTGGCCTGCTAGTTAACTAAAATAATCGTTTAGTTAAAAGGAAAAACCAGATTTCAGAAGGTGCCATTTATCTGATTAAGATCTCGCTAATATATTTTAGTGGTATTCATACTAATAGCTGTAAAGCAAAACTTTCTCCACAATGGGAATTAAATCCGCAAAAAAGAACTTTACAAAAATAAATTCTCAGAATTCTACGTAGAAACATAATAAATGGCACAGAAACTATGGCATCACATTTTCACTCTTAATAGTTTCTTTTGAAATACCATATATTTATAGGAATTACATTCGTTTGTGAATTGAGAATTGGATGTCATCGCTGGCACTAGTTCTGTTTTCTATCATTGATTCTCTTGAGACTAATTAATATTTTTTTCTCGCATAATTAGAATGTAGAATAATTCTCTTAAGGGTTTAGTCACGAGGGAGAATCAGCTGTATTATGTTTTTACAGTGTTAAGTGATGTTGATATGTGTGTTGTGAAGATTTAGGTTGACGTCTGATGAACAAAGAAAAAACATGAGCAGGCTAAGAATTATGGCGGGCTGACCAACTCCTACTTGTTTTAATATATACATATATATATATATATATATATATATATGTGTGTGTGTGTGTGTGTGTGTGTGTGTGTGTGTGTGTGTGTGTGTGTGTGTGTGTGTGTTTGTGTGTGTGTGTGTGTGTGTATGTATGTAGTACAGTTTATTTTACGAGTTTAGTCACGGGAAAAGACCAGTGCTCATCGTCTTCGCAAAATTCTTTTAATTCTCTTTCTGGTGAGATTTAGTAATGTACAACGTGAACATCTGTGGATCGAACTTTGGTGAACAACAAAAAATGGGGACCAGCAAAGAATTATAGTGGGATGGTATTTTGTGGAAGAAGTGGTTAGATCAGAAAGAATGAGAGTGGGGGGAGGAGAGAGAGAGAGATCGTACGACTAAAGAAAAGATGCTATCAGCTGGACCAAAATGCTTTTTCTATATATATGTAAGTAGTTAGTTTAATTATCGCTTCATCAAATATTTAGCCCAATTAATACATAATTATAAAATACATCAATAAAATACATACTGCATTAATACATTTTTCTTGATAAATGTAAATATAAAACAGAAAGGTGTTCGAGCTTCAGCACAGTGCTGTAGAGACTTACTAGTCTTCCACAGAAAAACTCGATTCCATGCTAGCAACTTTAACTGAATCTTCCCACGTGCAAAAATCTGTGATCAGCCATTGGTATCTTTTATGTGTAATGTATAGTACATTTAATCATAAAGCATATTATCATCTTATATAGAATCACATTCTCAAAACACTTTACATAATCTCCCCGAAGCAACTTCAGTGCTTAGATAATGAATAAATTCTGCTGTTGCTGTATTTACACCCAACTCGCAGGTGGAGCTACAGTTTGCTTTAGATACACTCCCGTATTTCATCTTTATTTCAGATATGTCAGCAGATACTATAGTTTAATTTCTTTCTATATTGAATCATAATGCATTAAGTTTTATTGGTATCTTTAAATATAACGATGTAGTTAATTATGAAATTAAGGTTAACACATAAGCATAAATTTTAATTGGTATATTTAGTTAATAACCATAAAATTTAATTAGTTGGGGGAAGCAGTCTGATGCATGCATGCATACAGTTGATTGTTGGAAACGTGATGGTACCATCTGATGTTCTCGATGGTTCTCAGCGCTCTGCAATCGAACCCGTCGATCATCTTCGCCAGGGTCTTCGAGAAGGGCCACGTTTTTACTCCACAGAGGAGAGTGGAGAGAGCCGATGCGTTGCAGATGCGGAGCTTCATCTTCTGAAAGATGGAGAAGTGGAACCAAAAGGGCTTCCATATGAAGTATATGACCCCGGCAGCCAGACTATACCAGCGGTTGATCTCCGGGGTCAGATCTCCATTGTTGAGGATGTTATGCATAAATGAATGAACGCCATCTTGGGTGAAATGAATCTGGTGTTGAAAGACCCGAAACCCCACTGAAACCCCAGAAACATCACTGATGATACAATCCCAGAGTATCCATGCGATGTATCTTAAAACTAAATGAGAGATCCGCCATTTTGCTAACTTGCAGACCTAGAGTTAGACCGTAAATAAACAGGAAATTGCTACAGTTTCTTCTCACCGGAGAAGAGTCTAATAAAATATTTTCTGGATTGCCACGGTTGCATTATATTCTGTCAGACGAGGCCTGATGAATGCCAATAGGCATGAAAGTACTTATTAGCCTTTATATATTTAATTCTCTATATTGAATACTCAATATTTCATATATTCAATAAGACATTCAATACTTCATTTCATTTTACCATTTATATTATATTATATATTATATATTCCATATTCTATATCCCACATTTAATTTTACAAGAATATAAATAAAACATAAAAAACAGACAGAGTTGGAACTCTTTTAAATAATATATATATATATATATAAAGTAACAAACTGAGGAGAAGAATTCCTTCGAAGGGGTTTGTTAAACATCCAATTCACTAGTAAGTCAGTTGGATACCATATCAATATTGATTTAATTTAATTATAAAGATAAATTAGATGTAGAAATATATTATTGATAATCCAATATTTTATTTATATTACAATATTACATTAAACACTATGAAAATAACATAATATTATATAACATAAATGATTATAAAAACCATAAAGGTCCAACAAATTGTTTCGACTTATATTTTTTCTGATATACATAATCACAGTCCCATTATACGTAAAGTGACTTTATATATAATGGAGCCGTGATTATGTATATCAGAAAAAATATAAATCGAAACAATTTGCTGGCCCTTTATGGTTTTTATAATCATTTATGTTATATAATATTGTGTTATGTTATATTCATAATGTTTAATGTAATATTGTAATATAAATAAATTAATTATTGGATTGTCAATAGAATACTTCTATATTTAATTTACCTTTATGTATGTATGTATGCAGAGTGGTGTCTTCTCCATAGATGTGTATGTACGTTTGTGTGTGCAAATAATAGAACGTAGGTCATTTTCGTTTTGAAAGAAGTGTGTGGAAGACATGAATGAATTATGATCTACCTATGAGTTGATAGAATATGGATGTACTGTTGCAAGAAACTTAAAATCTAAAAGAGTATGACTATCGAACCTATAAACAGTCAGCTTTGCTGGAAAATTCTCGTCGCACGTGTAGTGGAAATCTTCGCTGGTATCATATGTATTGGCGGCATTCGTCGAGATTCAAAAACCAAAAAAGGAAGAGGCAAATAATGTGGAGCGTCAGAAAACAAAACTCTTGTGGTTCTGATACTTTAGAAATCTGTTGCTCGTTGAATACGGAAAAGAAAACCAGATAATAAATGAACTTGTGTCTTGGAAATTCGAGTTTGATACGAAAGCTGTAATTTATTTTTTAAACTTCTACTCTAAAAGACAAATGTATAACACATCTTAAATCATTTATATGCGGTAGAGCTATACACACTCTTTTTACTCTTTTACTTGTTTCAGTCATTTGACTGCGGCCATGCTGGAGCACCGCAGGACTTATTCTTTGTAAGCCTAGTACTTATTCTATCGGTCTCTTTAGCCGAACCGCTAAGTTACGGGGACGTAAACACATCAGCATCGGTTGTCAAGCGATGTTGGGGGGACAAACACAGACACACAAACACACACATATATATATACATATACATATATACGACGGGCTTCTTTCAGTTTCCGTCTATCAAATCCACTCAGAAGTCTTTGGTCGGACCGACGCTATAGTAGAAGACACTTGCCCAAAGTGCCACGCAGTGGGACTGAACCCGGAACCATGTGGTTTGATAAGCAAGCTACTTACCACACAGCCACTCCTGCGCCTATACACACTCTTTTATAAGGAAGTGTTTCGTTAAGTTTTCTATGAAGTGGAGAAAGTAGCAACTGTATAATAAAATAAAATAAGAAAATTCTAGAAGTTTCGAAAGAGTCTTAGATTTATGCTATCTTCCTTTTATAAAATTCCTACGCAGCTAAATAGTCTCTATCTTTAGGGTCATGGAACAAATCAAATTATGTACCAAATACCAAATGTTATTTGCTGTTGTGGAAGCCAAAACCTTTAAGATGAAATTAGAATTTTTCGGAGGTTAACCATTGAAATCGAATTACATCATCTCCAACCCTCTCCATTACTCATAAAGTATCCCTATGTGCAAATACGCCAAAGTAGAAGGAGGATATTGATGGCAAATTGATCTTTTGATTGAAGAATTTGACAGATTTACTTTGTCTATAAATGCCAAAACATTTGCAGTTGGAGGTTATTCAATTCCAACGTTCGGCAGTGAACCAAAATAATTTCTGAGAACTAAAACCTTGCGGGACATTTGCAAAAGTTTTGGACAGGTAAAATATTACCTTTCCAAATCTTAGCTGAAATATTTCCATATCTGAAGAATTATTCGACGTAGGATAATAAATTTTCGTTTTTCTGTACTCAGCCTATGAGATGAGAAATGCTTCAATACTTACGTTTCGTTCAGTTTGATTTTCTCTTCATCTGAAAAATTATAATCGTATTATAAACAAATCATCTCAGAGATTTAGATAGTATTTCACTCAAAATCTAGAAAATAAATAGATGGAAGCATAAGAAAAGAAAAAAAAAGGAAAAAAGCAAGAAACATTAGTCTCTAAGGAATGGACATTTGGAAGACACATTGCAGCATCTACATCAAATATAACGCCTCATTTTGACAGGCTACTTACTGGAAAGAGATGTAATATTTTTTCCTTTATCTTTGCAAAGTGGTTTTTAAAAGAACAAATATTTTCTTTAAACACAAGAAAATTTATATTTATGTTTATATTTACATGTCAGCTAATTCATAATTCATTCGTTTCTATGTTCTCTGTTTGAATCAACACATAATAGTGAAAAAAATATCTGAAATATTGGTGGGAGTGAACGGTTGTGGTGGAGAAAGGATTGAACTGCTAATTGAAAATAACTGAAGATTATTTCCATACACGTCTTAAGTACGTCATCTGCCTCTGGAATATGTCTTGTCTCGAGTAGGTGGCATCTGTGGAAAATTATTCCCCCTTACGATACGCAGGGGACTTGGGCATGGTCCACGTTAATGTAACGCGGGTTTTCACTGTTGAAGTATCAGGATTCATGTTAACGAACTGTTCCCCCTTTAATATAGGTAAGTAGCTTGCTTACCAACCACATGGTTC
>NC_142945.1:7306402-7323902 GCF_046866305.1 Octopus bimaculoides | reverse complement strand
AACTTTAATACCCCATGGATTTGAAATGACATTATGAATTATGAATGCATAGCTTTCTTAACAGATTTTCGTTTGTGTGTTTATGCGTGTGTGCACGCATGCAGGCATACAGCCATCTCTTTCTCTCACAGCTTCTCCTCCTCTTTCTTATATTGTCACCATCTTTATCATTTTCCTACTCTCTTTCTGAATCATACACACAATTTCCTTCCTCACATATTTTCCCTTTGTTTCTTTCTTACACTCTCCCTATTTCCCTCTTTCGCCCTCTCATTCCAATGTCTGCATCTTATAAGGAACACATTATTGTTGTTCTCCTGTTGTTGCTCTCATACCAAAAACATCGAAGGATAAGGAAAAAATATTGATTCTAAATTTCAAGAGTTGCTAAAGTTTTCATACTTTATTTCACCTAAAGGAAACTACATGTGCTAGGAAGTCAAATCTTGGTAGTTTACCAAATAGCAATTAGGGCATTCATTCTTTTAATTTAATTAGGAACTATTTGGTTGAATTATTATCTTGGCAGAGATAGCAAAATATGAACATAGCACTTATACTACAATTTAGCTATGTTTGGTTTCAGTGAAGAGAGGTGGGGGTCTGCTGACCTGGTAGCACCTGCATTGTATTTTCAGATCAAGCCCCAGATGTGGAGAGTTCTTTATCCCATTAAATTATGGAGATTGCATTTAAGCCAAGCCAATTTGATGGAGCCCACTCATGCCTACATAATTTCAAAAGAATGATTTGAACCCAGTACTCCAAGTTAATAAAAGTCCATCAGTGCTACACTAAGATTAGGGTTCTTAGTCTGGATTCAGTATGGCATCATGTACATTTCCATAAATAATATATTTGGTTGCGATTGGAGAACAAACCAATCAAAACAGAGTATCAATGTAAATGTTTAAAAACTATTTAATTGTTAAAGATAAAGTTAATAACTTGAAAAAATAATCTTACTAACAACCTCTAATGACATTAATATTTCAATATTTGATCAATTTTTCTTCATTATATATATGTATGTATATATATATATATATATATATATATATGTATATATATATATATATATATATATATATATATATATATATATATATATATATATATATATATATATATATATATATATATATGTATGTATGTATGTATGTATGTATGTATGTATATGTATATACACACACACAGGGTGGCCCAAAAGTAAGTTTACAGTTATCACATAGGCACTTTAAATTTCTTTTAAAACGTTTTATTACATTTAAATTTCTATCTTACAACTAACTAAATTAGAATAGAATAACGGTTTCATGTTTTTTTATAATTAAAATCTAAACTGTTAATATAGGAATGCGAAAGAGATAGTTGAATAACCTACTGGTCGCTTCACCACCAGGAAATAGTTACAAAATATTCCAAAAAATTACACCCAGAGTTTCTTGAAAATGAAAGACCTTATATAATCTAGTTACAGATGAATAACAATCAGGAAAAGAACGGGAGAAAACCTTAAAGTATTTCATTTTAATTTGGATGACATTTTTCTTTCATTTTTTTAAAAGAAGTTTTTAAGAAGTTTGGTCATTTGAGGGAAGTATGGCTGCTATTTCTTGCTATTCATGCAAGCATGTAGGAGCTTTCTCATTGGCTCTTAGACGATCCGTGTTTACCATTTGAAACCAGTTAACCTGATTTCCCACTCCATCATCTTCGATATACATTAACTAAAATCACAACCTCATTTGCTCCTCTGTATTTGACCCTCCCTCCTCTCTCTCTCTCTCTCTCTCTCTCTCTCTATATATATATATATATATATATATATATATATATATATATATCCTCTTTCTTTGCTATATCTGACAACAAGAAATCAATAGTTTTAACTGCTTTTCCAAGATTGAAACACTGTTATATATTTGTTTATTAATTCTATTTGTTGGTGACATTGAAGAATCACTTTGGACGTCTTAATGTAAACTAGAATCAGAATTAAAATACACAAAGAATTAATGCTAAGAGGTACTCTTAAACCAACCATCCATTTTGAACAATTTAATAAAATACGAACACAAAGAGCGAATGAAGTGTGAAATAACTGAATAAATATAGCTTCATTATAGATTTATGACATCAACCAGGATTTTCTTTGTCTTTTGCTATCAATAAAACCTTAAAATATATTGATGATGAATTTTTCCTCTCTGTTTATTATTTCTAAATCTCAGCTTGTTTTTAATTTTGTTTGTTTTCCTTTCCTTAAATCTCATCATGTGCAACAAGCCTTCTTGTATCCTAGAACCAAAATGATTATCGCCAAAACAGAAAAAAAACAAAAACAGAAAACAAAAAAAAGCGCAAAAATGTTCCTGTTGTCATCGTTATTTGTAAGTTTTCCACTTATGTGTACTGTTTTATAAAATTAAACCGAATATGCTACATCTTAGGTTTCTGCTATTAAAAGTTCTATTTTAAAGTAATAAACAATAATTAAAGAAACTGTAAGTTTTAATTTCAACATTTCATCAAAAGTAAGATAGAAAGAGAAAGGATAAAATAAACACTCGAAATAAAACAAAGAAAATAAATAAAATAAAATAATAAATAAAATACAGAAATAAAAATAGCACAACAAAAAACACACATTAAAACAATCATATAACAACAATTGTTAATCTTACTGGGTTACAGCTGCAAGGTACTTTTTCATTAAATCTTGGAATCATTATTTTATAGCAAACTAACATTTCGAAACAATAATTTAATTTCCGACTTCTTAATTTTTAGCTTTCATCGTTCGTTTTATTTGGTAGTTTATAGTTATTATGTTTTCTTTATTATATTTCATTCCTATGTATCTTTTGTCTTTGTTTTTACGTTTTTTTTTTTGTTTATTAGTTTTATCTACTGTGACAGGGTGAAGGGGATAGATAGAGACTATTTTAGAAAGTTTGAGTCAAAATCACATGAAGCACTTGCCTTTATACACTGATACATACATATATATATATATATATATATATATATATATATATATATATATATATATATATATATATATATATACATATATACATACATATATATATACATATATACATACATATATATATATATATATATACATATATATATACATATATATACATATATATATATACATATATATACGTATATATATGTATATATATATGTATATATATATATATATATATATATATATATATGTATGTATATATGTATATATATGTATATATGTATATATATGTATATATATATATATATATATATATATATATATATATATATATATATATATATATATGCATGTGTGTGTGCTTATATATATATATATATATATATATATATATATATATATATATATATATATGCATGTGTGTGTGCTTATATATATATATATATATATATATATATATGTGTGTGTGTGTGTGTCTCTCTCTCTATATATATATATTTATATATGTATGTATGTATGTGTGCGTATATATTTATATATGTGTGTGTCTATGTGCATAACTCTTTATGTTTTGCCTCCTTTGAGACATTTATGTAAAGCCATTATTCTATTAATATCTCACACATCTTTCAATGTAGCTTCACAAACAGAAATATTTTGCTACGTTTTTGGTTTGAGTTTTGGGTTGATTTTGTTTGTGCAGATAATTTTTTTCTTTTAAGGAAAATAGTTTTGGTAATCTTAAACTATCGCAGTACACTGAATCAGTTAACCATTTAAAAAGCATTACAATTCTCATTGGCATAAGGAGGAGGTTGAAGATGGAGAACTGCAAAAGCAGTAAAACACCAGACGTAATTATTATTTTGTTTTGTTGATTTACATTCTGAATTCCAATCCTGACAGATTTATAGAAAGTATTATAAAATATTTATTCATGGCTGTGTGGTAAGAAGTTTGCTTCCAAACCACATGGTTCTGGGTTCAGAATGACACCTTGAGCAAGTGTCATTCTATCAGAATGACACCTTGAGCAGGTGTCTTCTATCTTAGACTCAGGCTGACCAAAGATATGGCTGCTATGTCTAGCACATCAAGCAACCACGTTAAAGTTTCTTCATTGGTTTTATAAGTTCTATGTTAGTCTACTCAGCAGACTCTACTTGTATTGTTAAACTGTTTAAACCATTAGGATATTACTGAACAAACAGTATCCCCAGGCTCTTGTCTTCATTTGCTCTTTTAGACATTGTACATTAATAAATTCTTTGTGAATTCAGTCTGTAACATCCATGACTTTCGAATCTCCAATACAATAACTTCCTTTATTGTACTGCTAACTTTAACTGTCCTAATCACATTGTACTATTGACATTTGCTCTAATACTGGTTGATAAAAGCCAAACATTGCACATTCTCGTTTCTCGTCTCTTGAGACTTTCTTGCCTTCGTCATGAAAATCATAAATTTTGCTGATCTAGTTTTCATAATAATTACTTTTCACTTAACACTGGATTAATTCTTTTAATATATTATAGTATCTTTACAATTAATTTTATTAACATTGAGCCATTAACAACACACTCTCCAGAATTTTATGGCTTCTTTGCACAGCTTTTGTAACATACTTCATGCGGAAAAAAATTGCAAAATTCTGTTTATTGGAGTAAAAAGAATACAGATGTCCTCCATGACTACCTCAGAGCAAATCAAAAATGATTCTGAGAGAGGCGGGAGAAGGGGAGGAGAGAGAAAAGGATGGGTAGAGAGAGAGAGAGAGAAACGAAACCCAGAATTTGGACATTTAGTTATCAACCCCCAAAAGACAAATACGTGAAGTTGACTTCTGTGGCATTTGAATTCACAATGCACTTTACTAGAACAATGAGTGCAATGGTATCTGATAGTCTAATGATTTTTGCCAACTGACATATATATTGTTCTAATTCAGAATATGTATTTATGTAGAAATTGAACCAATTATCTAAATAACAATGAAGCTGTATATTTTAACGTTATCATTGCTTTGTTAAATTATCTCGTATGGTAGGGTGGCGAGCTGGCTCAAGCGTTAGCATGGTGGGCGAAATGCTTAGTGGTATTTCGTCTGCCGTTATGTTCTGAGTTCAAATTCAGCCGAGGTCGACCTTGTCTTTCAACCTTTCGAGGTCAAAAAGTTAAGTACCAGTTGCATAATGGGATCACTTTAATCAACCAGCCCCCTCCTCAAAATATTTCAGGCCTTGTGCCTAGAGTAGAAAAGAATATATTTTAAGGCAGTGAACCGGGCAAAATGCTTACTGGTATTTCGTCTGTCTTTTTGTTCTGAGTTCAAATTCCATCTAATCGACTGGCCCCCTCCCCAAAAATTTCGGGCCGAGAGTAGAAAAGAATATATCTAGTACAGTACTCGTAAATTGTCTAATCATATTGCTCTTTGTTTCATATCTACCAAAAACAATGTCTTTCTCTTTCTCTTTGTCTGTTCTCTTGCACCTGACATGACATAACAGACAGCTTTTAGAACTCAGATACCCTGAGTAAACCTGCCTGATCTAATGACAAAGCCAGTACGTGTTCACTGGATTTGCTAGAAATAGCAGTCCAATCTTCCCATCTCTGCATACTACACACTACCATCTTAAAAGAAGTATTATGATTGAAGATAAAATAATGTCGGAATGCTTACTGCTGGATTATCTTTGATCATAGGTCTACTCCATCAGGGATGATCTGGAGCTAAGCAGCTACACCAACAACGATAAAAACTGCATAAAAATCATGCCAAAGATTCTACCATTAAGTTGTCATCTCTCTGTACTTAAAGACAACAACAACAACTACTACTACAACAACAACAAACTATTGCCTAGTAAAAAACAACAACACAGTTAAACAAGTGATATATAAGTATGATATATTCAATCTCTCATATAAATATGCGGTGACTTATTATTATTATTATCATTATTATTATTATTATTATTATTATTATTATTATTGGAAATACAATTTTCTTTGAATAAATATGCAAGGAAATTGATTAAATTCTGATACAACTTCAAACACAGTTCTGATTATTGGTCCCTGAAAGTAAATATCGCCTTTTCTCAATATCACTTTCCACCTTCTTTTATATATGTACTCACACAAACACACACACACACACACACACACACACACACAAAAGACATACACACATGCACACATACTTTCCTTGTCTACAAGACACTTTATTGTCAAGAATTGCATTAATATTGATGATTAGACGAGTTGTGGGAAGTAGATATGATGGTAGCGATGATGGGGATAAAGAAGGGCATACAGACAGACTGGATGACTTAAGATAATGATTACTTTTCGTTTTACAGCCCTGAGTTCATATCCATCTAGGTTGCTTTCTGGGGTTCTTTTTCCTCTCAAGTAAATGGCACACCTTCAGTTAAAATGACGAAGATTCCAGTTGATTCGATCAACAGAACGGCATGAGTACTCCACAGACACACATACCCTTAAGGGAGTTGTCAGGGGGACTAAACATAGAGGGGACAAACAAGGATAAACAAAGGGATTAAGTCGATTACATCAACCCCAGTGTGTAACTGGTACTTAATTTATCGACCCCGAAAGGATGAAATGCAAAGTCGACCTCGGCGGAATTTGAACTCAGAACGTAACGGCAGACGAAATACCGCTAAGCATTTCGCTCGGCGTGCTAACGATACTGCCAGCTCACTACCTTACATTGGTAATGATATTGACCTCTGACTAGTTGTCACTTACATGGGAGTATAAAAGCAGTGCCAAACATTTGGCAATATGTGATATTTGGCAATATTTGGCTATCACATCTTGCCAAACACTTGGCAATATGTGATTGGTTAGGATCAACATGAACATAGAAGCTCTCACGACCTCAAAAGACCAAAATGAAATAACAAATCTGCAGCTTGTAGAGTCTGCTGAGAAAATATTAAAGCTCAGCATCCAAGGTAGAAGAACTATCTGTTACATATGTGGCAGCAACACCCATCTAATAGCTTTCTGTTCAAAAGAACAAACCAACAACAACATATCATGGAGGTTATCCATCCTGTAGTGATATTAGACCGAACTGGTGAGTTGACAAATTAAATTATACTTTATATTCATTGCCATAGGAAAATAGATTTATTTGGAGACTGAAATCTATGCTTGTCTGGTGAAGTCATGATGAGACTGAAATATGTGAGTAGTTTTCTCATATAACTAATAGAATAACAAAAACAATATTCTCTATTAACAAATATTGGGTATTTCTCTTATTCTATAATCTAATCTTAACTTCTTAATATTTCCTGCATTAAATGTTAACATTAATTTAACTAATATATTCTGAAAATATAGAATATACTCATTTTCCCCCAGTTATTTCTACTGTTTATCCCTTAACTTTTCTATCAATACATATCTTTCTCTCCTGAGTTGCTCACAGCTTGCACCAGAAGCCTCAGAGGATCTTGTATGTCTTTCAGACCATATATTGCACAAACCTGCTCTATTCTATGTTCAACCATCTGCATGATGCTTTTTACTTCATTTTTATCACTTTTGTTTCCAATTATATATATATATTTTTCATTTTGTTTTCTTCAAGTTTGAAATAAACAAAGAATGTAAACCCTTACTTTAATCAAATAGTACATCAGTCTGTAAAGATATCTCCATAAAAAAAAGGAATTGATAATCATCTTGGTTGGCTCTTAAATCATAAGAACATAATCTCTTATCTGTTTACTATTCTTCAAAGTGATCATGAAGTTGTTGGTGTTTGTATTATTTTTCTTGTATTACTTTTTGCAGTTATTCCTCTTTATTATTCATCCTATTATTTGCTTTTAAGGAAGAAATGAAGAAAAACTTAAAAACTGACAAAAGCATTTATATTTTTGTTTATGTTTTGTTTTGTTCTTTTTAGTGTTCATTTCATGAACAGTTTTCGTGTCTCATGGCTTTCTACTATTTACTTTGAGAATATTTCTTATATTGCATGCTGCAATCTCTAAGTGAAAATGAAGAGAAAGTAAAAGAGGAGAAATAAAACATTTACGATCAAACAAAACTATAGATCAACTTTTCTCTGATTATCTGTGAATATGAAACACGAAACTGTCATGTCTAAAAAATTTTAAAAACTAAAATAATACAGGAAGCCCCATTCCCTCCCTGCCCACCTCCAAAAAAATGTACCACAAACACATTCTTTCCAGTCTTCCTACCTCAACCATCATCTCTTCTGCCAAACAGAGCTAAGTCGAGATATTGAATTGAACTATTGAGCAATATAGATGTGTGTAATAGTAACATTATGGAAAAATTGGTTTTTAAAATGCTGGACTTCTGACATTAACTGAACCATTAGTTCTAGTAAATGAAGCAGCATTTCTACCAATCTCTTGAACAGTTACTTGCTCCTGTATGTGAAACTGTCACTTCTACAAGTAATTCAAAAGCATTGCTTCTGCCAGTAACCGAAACTACTTCTACCATTAATAGATGCATTACACGTATCAATAGCTGAAATAATGCTTCTGCAAGTAACTGAACTATTACTAATAATTAAAATAGTACATCTACCAGTAACTAAAATAGTACTCCTATTAGTAATCGATGTAGTATTTCTACCACTACTTGAACTATTATTTGTGTCAGTAAGTGAAATACGTCTTCAACCAGTAACTACAAAATTGCTTCTACCAATAATGAAGCAGTTACTCCTACTAGTGGTGGAACCATTTCTTGTATCGATAGCTAAAACATGGCTTCTAATACTAACTGCACCATTATTTCTACCAACAACTGGAACATGAGTTTTACACGTAACTAAACTATTATTTATACCGGTAACTGTAATAGTACTTCTATCAGTAACAGAAACAGAACCTTTATCACTAACTGAAAGATTACTTCTACCAGTAACTGAATTTTTCTTTCTACCAGTAACAGAACTCTCACATCTACCAATATCAGAAAACTTACTTCGACCAATAACTGAGTCTGTAGTTATTTCTACCAGTAACTGAAGCAACTCTTCTTCCAATAACTGGGGATTACTTCAGCTTATATCACTGGAGACAAGTGTTAAATATTTCTCAGAAACTTCAATTTAAGTTACAACCTTAGATTGATAACATTATTTTGGATTCAGTGGCTTCTTTAAGATTCACAATCTAACCATGTTGTTAAGATGTCAGTATACTGGCTGGCTACGCAGTGGAGGATGTTTCATGTGTGTCTCAATAGCTCTGTTCGTTTAAGTGTAAACAGACGCCATTTAGAGGTATAGCTGTCACTGTTTACCATAAAAGAGCTAGGATAGTGCATAACTAATGAACGTTTCATTATCTTAGAGCATGAATTCTCAGTCCTTCCAGTCAAAACATTCCATGATAGCATGACATTGTTATCTAATGAGTGAGAGAAAGAGAGAAGGGGAGAGAGAGAAGGAGAGAAAGAGGGAGACAGAGAGATAAAACTTATAAGACATGAAAACTAGAATAAGTTTTAGTGAAGTTAATTCACTTACTACACAGAATGCTGGTTCTTGATGATTGCTAATAATCATAAGACTATGATCATGTGCAAGCATTCAGTTGTACAGTATAAACGATCCCCAAATGTTTAGTCAGTCTAACTTACATAGATAAAGCAATGTATGATATTGTGATATATGGTGCGGTGGCTAAGATGCTGTCTTAACAAATGATATGTATCAAGAAAGAAAGAACTTATTTCAATTATAACCTCAAAATCAAACCTTAAAATAGAACTAATTAGTAATCAGACGGCAAAGATATATTTCTTAAATGTGAATTTGTAAATTTTTTTTATTTGTTAATTTATAGAAATTAGTGACGAAGCACCAGCAGGGCCACAACCCACTGACAAAAAAAATTGTCAAACAATAAAAATCATATTCTTACTATTTTAAACAAAACAATAATAATTACGGAGATGTACTTGCATAGCAAGTGACCTGGTCTGAGATCGTGTGCAGAAACAAAAACAATTGCAGCATGGAAGGTGTTTATAAGCCATTTAAAAAACACACAAAATCTATTAGATTCATTTCGATATTTAAATTTAATTTGTCGAAATATTTTCATCGCTTTGAGACTGTGACCTACTCACTGACAAAATTCCGTTCTGCATCACATAATTTTGTCAGGGTCATAGTCTCAAAATCTAAATGTTGAAGTGAATCTAACGATTTTTTGAGTTTTTAAATGGCTTATAAACACCTTATACACTGCAATAATAATAATAATAATAATAATAATAATAATAATAATAATAATAATAATAATAATAATAATAATAACAATAATAATAATAATAAAAATAATAATAATGATAATGATAATAATTGGGAGGGTTGGCTTGAGAAGGGAGGATGCCCAAAACCAGGCAAGATAGCGAGGGTGGTTGCTATGGTAATGAGGTAGATCCGGCCACCCCCGTTAACGGGGAAAAAACCTGGATTACAAACACTGGATGATGACGATGAGGATAAACAAAGTAGACCAAATTGCAGAATGCCTGAAGAAAATATATCTAAATACTCAGTTGTGAAACCTCACTTTTGGTCACATCTTCCATCTATTTAATCAGGACTGGTTTGAAACTAAATAGCAATAACAACATCTCCGTTGTTATGATAATAAATCTGATTGCCATAGAGGGACACAAATTCATTTTGTTACCACAGTAACCTCTCCGTGTTAACGTTTTCAATAGCTTTAAAGAACATTAACTCATGATCTTTGTGTGTGTTCTTCAAAAGCAGTAACTATAAATATTTTAGACATCGTAATCTTGTCTGCTTACTAAACATGATAAAGTGGGTATAAAACTAAACAAAGGAAGAAGGAATTTCTTTTTCTTCTTTTTTATTCTCATCGTGTCAATAAACTAGCATTTCGGCATTACAATTTTTTTTCTTTTTTTTTTTTTGCTTTACTGCTGCACATAATGGATAAGACCTAATTTATACATTGAATTTTTCTCCCCAGACAATTCTTCTACTTATCGTAGATATCTCGATAAATTAAGCTTAAGTATAATGCCTTAAACTACAGACATTTCAAACTCATAATTCTTAAGCATATTTACTTTTTAGTGTAAAAATTCAACTTACATGGTTATCTTTAAAAAAAATGCTATATTTCATATGTACATCTGTCCATCCATCTATACATATAATATATATATATATATATAATATATCTATCCATATCTATCTATCTATCTATCTATCTATATATATATATATATATATATATATATATATATATATATATATATATATATATATATATATATACATATACAAACATACACATATACATATTACATATATTTATATGTATATAATATAGGTACATATATATATATATATATATATATATATATATATATGTGTGTGTGTGTGTGTGTGTGTGTATAAATATATATATATATATATATATATATATATATATATATACGCACACACACGCATACATATTGGTTGTAGATGTGTGTGTATTAACGACATGGTTGCAGTACAATATATTTCATTTTAAATATCTTAGTCACACAAGTTAACTGTATATTTACATTTCTTATTTTATCAGCCAGTAGTAAATTTCGACAATAAATTCTATATTCTTTTACTGTGCACGCATGCACACCGATACATATACACACAAGTGCATATGTGAGTTTGTATGCATGTGAATGTGCAACAACACACACACACACATACACATACACTCAGGCACATTTACACACACATGTACATATGTGCATATATATACATTTATATAGATGTATACACACATATACATATGTACTCATGCCCTTCTATGGAACACACACACACACATATACATACATACATACATACATACATATATACATACATACATACATACATACATACATACATACATACATACATACAGAAGTCTGTGTGTCTATATACATATATATTGACCCACAACTACAATCACAATCATGCTGAACAAAAGATTTTACTGAACCGAATTTTTGCTATAAATTGTATTTTATTCTTCGTGCATCAAATCGTTATCATCATCATCATCATCATTATTATCCTTATTATCATCATCATTATCGTCGTCACCATCATCATAGCCAATATATAATAGAATATAAACTAAAACATGAAAAAAAAATTGAAAAGAAGTAATAAACGTTACAATTCTTTAGAAGTAACAATTGTATGTGATTTGTTTAGTGGTTTGTCTGAGCTTATTTCAGTCAAAGATAGTAATGGTTTGTTTTAGTTTTGCATTTATCATTTTTTCAGGATATTTTTTCATATTTTTCTTTTTCTAAGAAAAACAGTTTAAGTTTTAAACAGCGTGCTTTGCTCTAAAAGTTATTCTAAAGACAAAAGCAAAAAAAAAAAAGAAAGAAACCAGTAGTGATGATCTCCATATTTTATCTGTTACATATTTAATATTTTTTTCTATTTTAGTTTTATTGTTGTTTTTTTTTCTCAGTTGTTATGTAAATACGAAAGTATCAATTGTTAAGTGATTGGTTTTCACGCATCATTAGGCTCTCAACCTCTTTCCTCCTCATCATCATCTTCATCGTCGCCATCAACATCTTTTTGAAATCATCAAATAGATATTGTACCATATCTTGTTTGGGGATTTCATCCCTCTATTTAACTAGCTTACAGGGCTTGAGTTCAAGTTACTTAACCCCTTAGCATTCTGATTACTCTATCAAATGTAATGCTTATTTCTTCACATTATCATCATCATCATCATCATTTAACGTCAATTTTCTATGCTGGCATGGGTTGGACAAGTAGGCATTCCCATGCTGGGAATCGAACCCGGGCCACCGGGTGCTTTTTACATGCCACACGTACAGGAGCCAGTCAGGGGTCACTGGCATCGACCACATTCAGATGGTGCTTTTTACATGTCACTGGCACAGGAACCAGTCAGGGGCCACTGGCATCAACCATGTTCAGGTGGTGTTTTTTACATGCCACCAGTACAGAGCGGTTTTCACCTCAATTTTTCTTGGCACTTTTATTTTAATTCATTACTATAAGCTAACAAAATGTGTGTTAATTACCTTCTGCCTCTATATCTTAAACTGGGGAAACCAAACCCTCTTTTCATAATGCCTTATTTACATATACGCATACTGTCATTAACTGCTTGGCACATTCTTTCCAAGGACTCAATACATTACATTGTTGTTTGATTCGAATCAATACAATTTAGTCATAGAAAACAATTGAAAAGATGTGTCACTCTACAGAAACCGGATATAATAGCAAAATCAATCAATAAAGAACAATTGTTGCGATAAAAAATCAAAACACCACTTTAAAAGAATAACATTTAGAAAATTAACAGCAAAAGGTATACTACACATAGACAATAATTACTTGCTGCCTCCTACTGTGTTAATATAAGCATATCATCTGTATTTCTGTAGAGTACATGTGATCTAAGAAAATGGTGAGACATTAACAGAATAATAAAGCATTATGCAAATGATTCTGTCAATTTCTATTAAATTTTGGCAATGGATATTTTCTTACTGTTTGGCTGAACTTTCCAAACATTTCAGCTGAAAAAACTAAAGAGGCTGTGTGACAAGAAGCCTACTTCCCAACCACATGACACCTTGGGCAAGTATCTTCTGCTATAGCCTCAAGCCAACCAAAGCCTTATGAGTGGATTTGGTAGACGGAAACTGAAAGAAGCCCATCGTGTATATCGCCACTACACATTCTTTTTTCTCTCTCCTTGTTTATTTTTGTGTTTCTTTCTGTGGTATAATATATGGTATTATGTAATTTGTATACAATACCATAATAATATTATGATAAATTCATAGCATCCCCCAATTCACTGCCTTCGTCCCAACGCTTCCTTTTTCTCTACCACGCTCTCCGCCACCCCCTTAGGCACCAGCGCCCACCTGGACCATCTCAATGCCCACCTGGGGGTGGTAGCACCCACTTTGAGAACCTATGATCTACACTAACCGCCAATTCAAAATTACAGAAGAATTTACAGTTCTATATTTAAGAGATGAGGAATTATATAGATTATTTACATTATTTACATTTGATGGATATTTGTCCTCATCTTGTTTGTTGTTAGCACAACGTTTCAACTGATATACTCTGCAGCCTTCATCAGGTGTCTTGGGGAAATTTTGAAACCTGGGTTCTCATTCCTAAGGTAATTTTCGATATTATTATTATTATTATTATTATTATCATTATTATTATTATTATTATTATTAGTACTATTATTATTATTCAGGTCACTGCCTGGAATCGAACTTGGAATCTTGGGATTAGTAGCCTGTGCTCTTAACTACTACACCATATGCCTGTAAATAATGTACAGAAGAATTTGTCTTGCTTAATTTTTTTTTTTTATATTTTTGTTTATTTGTTTATATATATTCTTTTGAAGTCTGTGCAGAAGTTTAAAGTTAATTATGTAGAATTTGTTTACTTTTTTAATCACTTTCTTTTTCATACGATGAAGGGAAAACATGTTCTGTTCTGAGAGTTTTCCTAGCTTAGTACCAAAATGTTTTGTGAATAGGCATCACTTGCTGTGTGAAGAACTGCCATGTGCCCTCAGTGTTAAGTATCTGTGATCAGTAGCGGACTGGCCAGGTTGCCAGCTCGCCCTATGGCAAGTGGACCCCTGCAACATTAGAATCCATATATAGGGACCTGTGTTAGTATCTAAGGGGCCTATCGCCTCAAGTTTGAGAATTGTTTATACACTCCTGGAAGAATGCATTAATCATCTCAGCTTGGATGTGTTTGTAGACAGTTGAAAAGAATAATTTTAACAAAATAAAAAATTAAATGATAGCATTGCAGCTGCAAGGGTCCCCTTGTACTCTCCTGGCAACCAATATATGCAGCCATGCCTGCCAGTGACAAAGTTAGAACCTGTGATCTTTAGATGTATCAACTGTTGTATGCATACCTCAATGACTGATGCATCTGGACACATCTTCATTGATGTGCCTGGTATCATCGGGTGTTTCAGGTCTTTCAACATCATACACCCTCATCCAGGTGACCCAGCTGGAGCTGATCAGACCCCAGCTTGTGTCCAGATGACCAACTAGTTACCCCTGGCTCTCCTCTTTTGATTCACAGCCATCTTGAGGCCCTCTCTGTCGCATCGGTGGTACTACGGATGGCCTTCCTCCTTCTCACTCCCTAAATGCCCAAACTGCTGAAAGCTCTGACCAAAGAAAATGGCAAAAAAACTTTAAACTAACACTGTAATTTCAAAACTCTTTAAGAATATTTTTTTATTTACAAATAGTTCATTTTTCTTTTATATCGTCATTTACTTTAATTTTGTATTTTATTTAAAATTATTTTTCACTGTTGTTATTATTGTTATTTTGCTTTCCAAGTTTGTGTAGACATTAGAAGCTAAATATTTAAAATTTGTCTTTTATAAAACTGTGCTGTGTTTTTTTCCTCCTTTGATGAAGGAAAAACAGAGATCTATTATGTATTTGGTTTATATTTTCCAACTCTCATTCCATCTAGCTAGGCAAGGGAACTAAGTATGCATACCTGTTGATGATTGATACTTCAAATACTCATTAGCAATATTAGGAAATGAAAGACAAATACATTAACTATACTATCATGAGCTTTTGCAATTTAATTCGATATGTGATTTGGGATGTTTGTGATGTTAGTTGAAATATTCAAGGATTCATTGATTTGTCATTACAAATAAACTTTACATTGGAACATCATGTAGCGAATAAAAACTACTCGCGGTTATCATAAATACTTGTTACCGCTTCTCTTTTTGAAGCAACTGTGTTTCTTCTATATTCTTGGCCAAATAGAATATATAGATTTGGCTAAGAAGTCTGGTGACTGGCAAATAAGAATGTAACACAGTGATGGATGAGATGTTTTTTGTTTTATTATTATATTACATTTCCATAATTTTTTGATAAATAGATTAATTAAGCAATTATAATTAGGTTTAATATGTATAAATGGCTGGAGTAGTTATTCAAAGACACAATATGGTAGAGAACGAAAAAAATCAAGAGAAAAAAGCCAAGAAGTTGCGAGTCAGCTATATGAAGCTGATATCAACAATGCGCTTTCTGATTGGGTTTTCAGTTGGCCCTTCATGTGCCGCAACTTTGATTCTTCTATGTTTCCATCAGGGGGCTTTTGCCATTGCTTGGTTAGGAAGGTAGTCTGTGAAAATGACCCTTTACTGGGCCTCTGAGATTGTTAAAAGGGATGGATAGATAAAAGTATCCTCATAGCAGAAACCATGCTTGAATTCTTGTGCCAAAATTGACTCCGCTAATGGCAACCAAGGTGTCAGTTTGATGGTTTTAACTCTGGCAACGTATTATTAAGTATACTACCAACGACAGGAATTGAACTGAGAACACAAAGAGCCAGAACAAAGACAACAATGTCTCCTGTCCAGTATTCTAACGATTCCACTAGTCCATCACTCTTGACTTATTTTTTAATCATCAACCCCAGTACAATAAAAGCTAAAATGAGTCGTGGTGGTATTTGAACTCATAACCAAAGTAGCTGGAGAGAAAACTGTATGGCATTTTGTATGGTACGCTAAAAACACTTACCAATTCCCTGCCTCTTAATTGTAGATGATGTAAACTTACTTTTGGCACCATATATATTCCTCTGTTCATGACTTTGGTATTTATCCTCTCATTAACGTTTTCCCGATGATGGTTTATTTTGATCCTTAAGAATTTTCTCATTTTTCCCTTTATATCGAAAAACACAAGAAATTCCTTTATAAGACCTCCCACAAATAAATTGCAAGAATAGATGGAATGACATCAAAAGCCCTTAATGAGAAGAGAACTATCCAAGTCAGAAATAACTGAATATATATATATATATATATATATATATATATATATATATATATATATATATATATATATATATATATATATATATATAGATAGATAGATAGATAGATAGATAGATAGATAGATAGATATATAGATATATAGTGCAAGAAAGAAAAACCATATAAATGTTATGAAAGGGCATTTCAATAATTGATACAGAACCACAATGAAAAGCTTTACAAAGGAAATCAAAGAAATACCACATACAATGAATACCAATATTCTAATCTATAAGTCCACTGTTGGCATCAGCTCAGTATGGTTCCTCTACTGAGAGATGAATTTAAAGAACCTAAAAATATGAATGCAAATGTAGAAGGATCAGTGGTCTAAGAGATAAGAATATTATACCCTACAGCACAGAAGTATGTGTTCTTCTCATTACCAATCCAGTCTATATGATCAGAAATCAAACCGTTTATTGGAACCTTTATTGGAACCTAATTATTATCATATATAGAAGCTAAAAGGGAGGTTTTTAAAATTATGTTTTTTAACCTGATTCAAATGTTTGTTCCA
>NC_142945.1:7283902-7301402 GCF_046866305.1 Octopus bimaculoides | reverse complement strand
CTAACGGTTCTACCAGATTACCACCTTATTAATGAGAAAATATATTAATGAGTAATTAATCAGCTGATGAGTAATTTCCTTTCTACTACTACCGCTGCAATCACTTCTGACTCCACAAATACCAATTATGTCTCATAGTCTTTCAGTTACATCTACTATACTACCCCAATAGTAGACGTCTTGCATTCATGATGTCCTCAATGCTACTCTGTCACCCATTTCTAACATTACCATAATCTTATCTTCCATTCCTGCAGTCTTCAGTAAGCCATGCTGTCATTTATACAATTCTCACAGACATGTTCAAGTATGAGTAACAGTTTCAATTAGAGAAAATATAATATATGGGTCTTAAAGTCAAATGGTTATCTCCAAATAATGCCATGTTAAATACGAGATAAAAATGCCCAGGGATGGCTGTTTCCTGTTATTAGAATACATAAAACACTTGGAATTTAAGTCTGTGTTTTTTTTACTTTCTTTTTATTTCTTGTGTTTTTGTGTCAATAAATGTATTATGTGACCTGGGTGTTTTGTTTGTATTGTTATTTCATTATCTGGTGTATGATTAATATGACAGAAAGTACTTCCAAGAAACATTCTGCATACTAAATAGAAATACTGTAGTTGTGCTTATGTAATATAATGATTCAAAAACTTAGCGTTATCCAAGCAGTTGCCGTTGAAAGAAAAAAAATATCCTTCTGGTGGGTGTTTAACACTTCAGCATTTAAACTGGCCATATCAGGCACAAATATTCTATTTGTTTCATGTGCAAACTGGCCAGATCCAGCCTCTCATACCTATCCTACAATGTCATTCTAAATATATCCAATCGTATTATTGAAATCTCAAAGCTAGATAATACCTGATTAATTGAAATCGGTATGGATAAATAAGCATTGCATTTGACAGAGGAATCTGAATGCTAAAAGGTTAAATTCTTAAAATAAAAGACAAAATTAGAGATAATTCTTACAAGATCAGTTGAATGAAATTAGAAATTTCCCCAAGACACCTGATGAAGAAGGTATATCAGCCGAAACGTTGTGTTAACAACAAACAAGATGAGGACAAATATCCGTCAAATGTAAATAATGTAAATAATGTGAATAATGTACTTTCAAGAAGACACTGAAATTTTTTTAATTGAAAATAGTTACTCAGACGCACACATACTTTAGAAAGAAAAACTAAATTTGCACACAATCAAATGTATGAGTACACCCACAGCAAAAAATGAGAGAATATTAGTTAAGAGTATACATGGCTGTGGAATACTCAGCTTGTACCAAATTAATGAAGAGATTAATTGAACAACTGAACACTCGCCCTCAAAACCAATGATCGCCTTGCGTGTATATATACTTTATACACATGTGTGTGAGAGTGTTTCATATGAAATAAAATGTGTGTAAAATGTATGTTATTTGCCTGGTTTCCAGATGCTATGGTAGCATTTAAAGTAATGAAGACTAATTAATTATACAGCCATAAATTACATAATTATATATTAGTGATACGTACCTAGCCAAAGCTGAAAGTGAACTGAGCAAACGTGAATTAAATGATATGTCTAAATTTAATTGGGAAGAGTTATTGTGGTAATAATTTAAATTTTCCGGGCAATTAACCTTACTTTTCATACTCTGTGCCTTCAGTGTTTCATTTTGATTGGTTCAATATCTGATTGTCTTCAGATATCCTATTCTTATATTGATACAATTATCTTGGCTAAATCTGAACTGAGGTATTTCCTTTTTAGATCTGTCTCAAAGTTTTTAATCAAAGGAGATATAGATTGGCAGTTAATGTATGATGCGAAAATAGAAATTGCTATACTGCAATGGAATAAAATTGCCTATAAATACAAACCATGTGAGTGGAGACTTAGAAAGGTTATAGAGGTAGTTTATATAGCATTAATTGCTACCCCGATCAATAAAGTTAGGCCATCATTCCAAATAGTAAATTTGCTTTCTGTTATATCTCATTTGCCATTGCAGCTGTTGATGATGATACTGTATCAGGACAATTACTGCCCCTGGACAATTCCCCCTGATGACAACAGAGGGGGTAATTAACCAAGGGAGTTAATTGTCCTAGAAAGTAGTTGTCCTCATGGGTAATTGTCCAGCTCGCCACTAAGTAAAATTGCTGTCTTCCATGCATACAGGCTTGTCCTTTCAGGTGTCGGCACCACTTAAATGAAGGCACCTGTGCCAGTGACGCGTAAAAAGCACCCAGCATGCTCTGCTAAGTAGTTGGCACTAGGAATGACATCTGGACGTAGAAACCATGCCACAACAGACAATTGGAGTCTGGACAGCTCCCTACTAACTAGCTGCATGTCAAAACCATCCAACCCATGCCAGCATGGAAGGCGAATGTTAAACGATGATGACGATGACAATGACAACAAGGATATGATCTGAGACAGAGATTTCTATGCTATTTTCCTAGGTTGATCGAATGACTTCGTAGAGACAGTTTTGTTAGCCCCTGCGTTATCGAAAGGTTGTGTCTTTATAAGAATAGAATGGAGGTGGAAATACTTGACTTTTTTTCTTTCCTTTTCTTTTCTGTTAGAATTAGAATAGCAGTCAAGCAATGTGAGTGAAAGCTTTTGAAAAAGATGAACATGATTATGGAGTTAATGGGGCCCAGAAGTGGTTCATTAGTCAAGGTTTGTTTACTTCACTAATGAAGCAAAATAGTAAAAAATAAACTTGCCCAAACAA
This sequence comes from Octopus bimaculoides, assembly GCF_046866305.1. Classification (NCBI taxonomy): domain Eukaryota; kingdom Metazoa; phylum Mollusca; class Cephalopoda; order Octopoda; family Octopodidae; genus Octopus; species Octopus bimaculoides. The sequence continues at coordinate 7,298,661 of NC_142945.1, read as the reverse complement.
ATACACACCATGAACAAAGCCGATATTTATCACATGTATGTGTATGTATATATATATATATATATATATATATATATATATATATATGTACACACACGCACAAACACATACATACATATATACATACATGAATACAAACATACATACACGTGTGTTCTTTGTTCTGAAGATATGAGATCAAATGGCAATGCATAGTACAATTCTTGCAATATATATAGAAATAGATTTATATTAACTGGGTTTTGTGTATATCTACTAATATATGTATGCAGACACACACACACACACACACACACACACACACACTGTGTGTCCTTGAGTGTGTCTATATGAATAGAAATATATGTACGTATGCATGTATGTGTACATATGTGTGTGTATGTGTGTGTATGTGTGTATATATATATATATATATATATATATATATATATATATATATATATATATATATATATATATATATATATATATATATATATATATATATACATATATGTATATGATATATATGCGTGTGTATTTGTATACACATATTTATGTTTGCATTTATATATTTATCTCTCTCTTAATATCTATATATCACTTGACAACCGGTGCTGGTGTGTTTCCGCGTCACCATAACTTTTGCGGTGCAGCAAAAGAGACTGATAGAATAAGTACTATGCTTACAAAGAATATGTCCTGGGGTCGATTTGCTCGACTAAATGGGGGTGCTCCAGCATGGCCGCAGTCAAATGACTGAAACAAGTAAAAGAGTGAAAAAGTAAAGAGTACACCACATGAAGGGCTTTTATAGAAAAGTTCATTAAACAATACCCATTTTTTTGAAAGTTGTGAGGAAACACTGGCTGTAGTAATACTCTTAGCAGGTACTGAGTTCTCTGTACGTAAAGCACTATAGAATGCTATCATATTGGTTTCACAAGGCCAGCAATTTCAGGGAAGGGGTTAAGTCGATTAAACTGACCCCAATGCTATTTTTTCTTTTTGTTATCAACCCCGAAAAGATAAAAGGCAAAGTCAACCTCAGTGAGATTTGAACTCAGAACGTAAAGGTGAATGGGATGCTGTTAAGCTTTTTGTCCAGCATTGCTAATGATACAGCCACCTCACTGCCTTATATGATGATGTCATATTAATTAGATAAAATAGTGAGATAGTATGTTTCTGGTCTTGATAAGTTTGTAAATAAACTCTCTGATGTATGTTTAGTAAATGTTCATTTTGCTGTGCAAATAGAATTCCTGGCCAATCTACAGGGGGTCGCTCTCTGCAGAATAAAGAGGAAAGCATTTTCATATAATCAACTAAAAGCCCTTAAAGATAGTATTTCCTACTTACCCCCAGCACAGCTGCAGAACAATGATAAAAACCATTAACAGAACAGCAAAAGAAGGATTGTATGTGGATGGTTCTATGTATAGAGATGTCTGCTTTCTATGCACATATGAACCCTCTCTCCACATACACATATTTGTGTATAAATATGTTTATGTGTGTGTGTGTGTATGTACACATATATACGTATATACATGCACACACAACAGTGAATAAATGAGAAAAAAAAATCAATCTAAATAATACAAAGCCACACTGTGAGCAAAATGAGAATGTAAGTGCACCCTTTCAATGCAATTGATTTGCAGAAAAGAGTTTCCTCACAGACAGATTCATGGTTTCTTGATCATTCCTCAGGAAAGACATATCCCTGTTTCCTTCCCCAATCGAAAACATAGATCGGCTGCCATATAAAATAGTCAAAAGTAAAGCTAGCTTTTGATAATATGTTTCTTTGACCTAAAACACCATATCAGAAGAATTGAAATAAATAAAAATATTCTTTTCAACTCTAGGCACAAGACCTGAAATTTTGGGGGAGCAAAAGGGCCAGTCAATTAGATCGACCCCAGTACGCAACTGGTACATAATTTATCTACCCTGAAAGGATGAAAGGCAAAATCGACCCCGGTGGAATTTGAACTCAGAACGTAACAGCAGTCGAAATACCGCTAATCATTTCACCAGGCGTGCTAACGTTTCTGCCATCTCACTGCTTCAAAAAGAAAAATATTCGTTTCTAGTTTAGGCACAAGGCCCGAAATTTTGTGGGAGGGGGCCAGTCGATTAGATCGATCCTAGTACGCAACTGGTACTTAATTTATCGACCCCAAATGATGAAAGACAAAGTCGACCTCAGCGGAATTTGAACTCAGAACATAAATGTAGCCGAAATACTGCTAAGCATTTCACCTTATGTGCTAACGTTTCTGCCAGCTCGTTTCTGCCTTAAATAAATGAAGATATTAAAAAGTTTGATGTAGAAGAAATAAAACTGTAAACATTTCTATGCTATTGATTTTCTGAAAAAAAAGAGAGAAGAACACTCCTGACGGAATGTTTCATGGTTTGTTTTCACTCCAAACCCAAAGCCAGCTTCCTTTCCTAATAAACAGCACACATCAGCTTCTAGATAAATCAGTCATAAATTATATACATTAACACACACACATACACACACACACACACGCACGCACGCACACACACACACACACACACACAACCATTGGTGGCAGTAACAGTACCACCGTTTCACACCTCTCTTGAGTGGGCTGCACCAAGTTCCAGTCTTATTTGGCAAGGTTTCTTTGGTTGGATGCTCTTCCTAACACCAAACACTCCGGGTGTGCAGTGGGTGCTTCTTACATACCACCAGCATGGGTCCCATTGACCTGACACTGACACCGGCCATGACTACGGTCTCACTTGGCTTGACTGGTCAATAATACAAGCACGATATATCACCAAGGATCTTGGTCACCTGTCACTGCCTCCAAGTGGCCCAATGCTTGAACAGTGCGCCACCAGTACGGGTGCCACCCACATGACACCGGCATCGGCCACAACTACAATTTCACGCAGTTCAACAGGTCTTCACAAGTACAGCACATTGCCCAGTGATTGAAGGACGCTTTGAAAAGGCCATTTGAACAACACTGTCATCGGGCATGACTGTGATCTTACTTGGCTTCACGGCTCTTCTCAAGCATGGCATATCTCCCAAAGGCCTTGGTTTCTTGTCATTGCTTACAAATATATTTATTTATATATGTACATATATTGATGTATATGTATATGTATAGTGGAGGCGCAATGGCCTAGTGGTCAGAGCAGCGGACTCGCGGTCGTAGGATCGCGGTTTCGATTCCCAGAGGCTCCACGAGGCTCCGGCAGGGGGTACTGGTGAACCCTGCTGTACTCTTTCCCCACAACTTTCTCTCACTCTTATTTCTTGTTTCTGTTGTACCTGTATTTCAAAGGGCCAGCCTTGCCACACTGTGTCACGCTGAACATCCCCGAGAACTACAGTAAGGGTACACGTGTCTGTGGAGTGCTCAGCCACTTGCACGTTAATTTCACGAGCAGGCTGTTCCGTTGATCGGATCAACTGGAACCCTCGATGTCGTATGCGACGGAGTGCCAACAACAATGTATATGTATAAATACACACACACATATACCGTACATACGTATAGATGCATATATATGTTTTGTAAAATCATATTCGAGATTCATTTGCTACGTGCCTGTATCTATACACGCGTATTAATATGTATGACTCTGCATGTGGCATAACCAAGAAGAATTGAGGCTTTTAAAAAAAAATTACAAGTACAGGAACATAATGGAGAGAATTTATATTAACAATTTGAAGACAAAGGCTATTGTTGCTTCTACTCTGAAGAAGATACTGTAAATTTTAAGTAATACAAGACTAGGTGTTCTTTTATTTAAGTACTGGAAACAAATATTCAAATCTCAGATGACAAAATAAATGTATAGATATTAAAATACTAAATCTTTTCTGTGTGAACATATTGTAGACAAAGCCTGCTGATACTTCGATACTCAAGAACACAGAAACAATTTTACAAAATCCAAAACAAATGTTATTTAAAATTTTGTAGCACACATCTGAATCTCTGGACAAAGAAATATTAACATTTGGAGAATCCTATCGATCTATGGCCATTAAAGAAGACAAAAGCATTGTTGAAAGTTACAAAAGAAATAGGATGTTTTTATTTTGCATTATGTCAAATATATATTCCCAAGAAAAATCGTGAATCTTCAGAGTTTTGGGTTAGAGGTCAGTTGTTGTTGACGCCTGTAGAGAAGTTGTAGAAAAGTTTGATATTGTTGGAGGCCTCCGTTGATCAGTGTTGACTATCTAACTACACCTTGGGAATTCCTTGGGAATATTTTAAAGATAGATAGATAGATAGATAGATAGATAGATAGATAGATAGATAGATAGATAGATAGATAGATAGGTGTGTGCATGCTTCTATACATACGTATGTACATTCACACACACACACACACACACACACACACACACACACACACACACACACACACACACACACATAAAATGATGAAAATCTATTGGTGGTAACAGAAAAAAAACCAATCCCAAATAGACAGTATTGAATAAACATCTAATGTAGAGGGAAAGTTTGTTATTCGATAGAAACGACATTTACGGGAAGATCAAATCAATTTGTATACACTCATCAGAATTTCAAGTATATATTTATATACATCTCTGTGTGCATGGGTGTATACATGTATATCTATATCTATTTATCTATCTATCTATATACATATATATTCATATATATATATATATATATATATATATATATATATATATATATATATATATATATATATATATATATATATATATATATATATATATATGTATATATATATATATATATATAGGGAGAATTCACGAAAAAACAACAGAGGAAGACAGGTGGTGTAGACAACAAATGGATGCATTAGTATAACGCTCGGGAATAGAGAAAGTCTTTAATGTTTCGAGCCTACGCTCTTCAACAGAAAGGAACACAGAAAGAAACAAGGAGAGAAACAAAGAGAGAGAAAACAAAGAGAGAAAATAAGGAGAGAAATATATATATATTTCACCACCTGATGAGATATTGAGTTCTACATTCAGGGATGGTGCATAGCAGCTTCCTCGACACACAAGTGTTTTCTCTAAACATATATGAGAGATTCTGGAAAGTTCCTGGCTTTAAGAGTATCCTAAAAAGCCTGGTTGGAAGCCCAACCAACCTTCCAAGGTCTTTTACAGGGTTTAGAAAAACTGAAGGAACCCTGCAATAAGTGTGTGAATCTGAGAGAGGGATTTGTTGAATAAAATCATAATTAGCTGATCCTCCTGTATTTTCTTTTACCCCCTGGTATATGTGACATATTCCCTTACAATTTCACTGGGCCAAATTCGAGTGGCAAGAATTTTATCGAGTTTAGGTTATGGTTGAAGACACTTTCCCAAAGTAAGATTGAACCTGGAACCACGAGGTTGCGAAGCATGCTTTGTAACCACACAGCCATAACTCAGAAATGACATATCTTGGATGTCATAATGACACACAGTTGCCTTTGTCAGATTTTTTTTTTTTTTTTTTTTTGTATTAACGAAGTTTATTGGAGAGAACAAGGTATCTGAAACAAGACTTTGATGTCACTATGAACGAACGTCAATTTTATATTGCAGCAACTTCTAAAGGTTTGATAAATTTGCGTGAGCCCTTGAAAAGAAGAAAAGAAAGGATTCAAAAGACCTTGTGAATCTCCACTTACCTTCTGGTGTTATACTGGCCAAAAATATATATTTGAGCCATATGAGTGATAAGCAATTTTTTTATCAAAGCTGTTGTAAATGATGAAGCATATGTGTATGGATGCATGTGCTCAATAATGGAGCAAGTTGGAGGCTGTCAGTGGAGCAATAGTAAGAGGAAGAAGCGAGTAAGACAAAGTAGTTAAAAGGAGTGGGAGAGTCTAAGAAAGAGAAAGATAGCATGGAACTATGGATTGGTTGAATGGCATTTTAATTCTCTTGTTAGATGAACTGAAGTGTTCTATGTACCCAATAGTTTTTTTTTGTGTGAAGAGCTCATCTCTACAATAATATATATAAACATACATAAATAGAGAACTCAACTTACCCTTTCCAATGGTCTAACAATTCTACCAGTCTACTGCTTCTGACTGGAGTTTTACTTATTGATTCAGGGAAGATAATAAGTAAAGTGGACCTCAGTGAGGTTTGAACTTACAATGAAAGAAGTCAAATTATATACCACCACAAAGCATTTCATTGGATGCTCTAATAGCTCTGCCAATTCACTGCTTGGTTACACAACATAATTTTACATTAGAACATGATTAAAAGTGGACTGAGATTATAGCTGGGAACCAAAATGGTATTTGGCAACTTCAAGGAGAAGAATTTACAGGTATGAATATGTGGTTTAATAAAATAATACAATCACTTCATTGTTCTGATAGTCAACGTGTAGCTGTAATATACTGAGGTAAAAAGGTAAAAGAAAAAGAAGTATCGATTATGTATAGAAAGTAGTGATTATGTACAGAAATCTGATTAAATGTTATATTAGTTGATCAAGTAGATAAAATATGGGATCTAACATCATAGAAACCATGCGTTCATATTTGAAGCTGATGTTTCCAAGAATGTATATATATATATACACACACACACGTTTGAATAAGCCATACGGTGTGGGATAAGTACATGGTCATCTGGTATTTGATCCAGAAAGAAATTTATCTAATTTGCATAACACCATGAAAGCAGAGACATAACAGAGAAGGAACCACTGTTATTACAATCAATACCAATATATGGCTGCTACATACTTCATCAGCCTCGTTGTTCAAAATCATAACAGAGAGAAGGGGAGAGAGCGGGAAGAGAAAATAGTAAAAAATACTGCATTTTATTAGGTAATCAAATATTTTTGCCAAGTGAGCATTTTTTTGCTATTGATTCATATTGATTCTAAAGGACCTGGGGATATTGTCAGTCTCTATCTTCTCTCTAACTCAGTAACAACCCAATTGAGAGCGTTCATAACTGTTGAATTAAAAAGTCATTAATTTTAGTCTTGCCTTTAGCGGTGTTTTGAGACAAATATATTGTCAACAAATTTGAAGGTGGGTGACATATTTCTGGATTGGATGTTTGCTTTTGAGAAGGCAACAAAATCAGAGAATGTATGTATTTAGAAAAACGAATCACGTAAATCCTCATTGCACAGGAGAGGATAACAAGTATGTGTTAAAAATTATAAATGTGTGTGTGTGTGTGTGTGTGTGTGTGTGTGTGTGTGTGTGTGTGTGTGTGTGTGTGTGTGTGTGTGTGTGTGATTATTAAAATATTGATAAATATCTATTTGCAAGGAAAGAAGAATGTGATTAAATATGCTTCTAATATTAAACACACAACAAAATTTATTGAATTTTTGTTAATCTGATTCTTGTAGTCTTTTTGCTTCTTTTAATGGAAAATTCTAAGGGTCATTTCGCAGACCTACACATATATTTGTGTACCTCCATTCTTTATAAATTTCTTTCACACTCTAACAAGAACATGGTGCTTTTGCTGATGACTTTTGTCTCAGGGAATGCTTTCTGCCTATAGACAATGCGTGTAAACATCATACTCGTTCCGAGTGGCATCCGTGCACGATTAGACATTGGTATTTCTGTGTAATTACCTCCCCTCAGTGATCGGCACCTTCTGTTATTGGCCTCATCCATACAACATTCTCTGACTTTCTCGTTAAGTGTCTCTCTATTCCCAAATGATGTATATTTATTGGTTATGTTCAGGTATTAAATGAACGCAGATATGCCTAAGAGCTTAAGAAGTTTGATTTGTAACTATGAAGTCTTAGATTTAATCCTTCTGCATGGAATCTTAGGCAGGTGTCTTTTAGTAAAGTTGTGAACCAGTTAAAGCCTGTGTGGGGAACAATGGAATCTGTGCAGTGATCCATCCAATCGATTTTATATTTAATTCAAAGGTACTTGCCTTATTGTATATTGCCTTAAAATTAAATTGAGAGACGGTATTCATACACATGGAATACTCGCTACTTACATCATCATCATCATCGCTTAATGTCTGCTTTTCATGCTGGCATGGGTTGGACGGTTTGACTGAAAACAGACAAGCCAGAAGGCTGCATCAAGCTCGTATCTGATCTGGTAATGTTTCTACAACTGGATGCCCTTCCTAACGCCAACCACCCCGAGAGTGTAGTGGGTGCTTTATACGTGCCACCAGCATTAGGGCCACTCAGGTGTTACTGGCATCGACCATGCATGAATGCTGTTTTTTACGTGCCACCAGCACGGGAGCCACATTAAATAAACGAGCAGTTCCGTTGGTCAAGCATTCTGCAGTGGCGCCATCACATCATGTGTATTTTTTGATAAATGATTTTATCTACAGAGGGATTTGTAATGCCTGTTTATTTTCATAGAAAAGGCACGTAGCTTAGTGGTTAGAGTATTCAGCTCACGATCACGAGATCATGAGTTCAATTCCCGGTGATACATTGTGCCCTTGAGCAAGACACTTTATTTCACATTGCTTCAGTCCACTCAGCTGGCAAAAATGAGTAGTACATGTATTTCAAAGGGGCCAGCCTTGTCACACTGAATCTCCATTAAAACTATGTTAAGAGTACACACGTCTGTGGAGTACTCAGCCACTTGCACGTTAATTTCACAAGCAGGCTGTTCTGTTGATTGGATCAACTGGAACCCTTGTGATCGTAACCAACGGAGTGCTAGTTTTATTTTCGTGCAACTTAAATTATAATCAGTGCTGAGAAAAAGCAGCTGCTATGTGCTAACTGGTCCATTTTGCCAACTGCATTTTACCTGCCACTGGAATTAATAGGTATGTAGATGAGTCAAACAGGGATTCCCGCCAAAAGGATCATTTAACTTGTGTGTGTGTGTATGTGTGTGTAGCATCAACAACAAAAAGAACATCAATATATGATTAGTCACAGCAGGTTAGATTTTTGTCCTCAGTTACACACACACACACACACACACACACACACACACAATAGACTTGTAGGTCATGCTAAATTGTCCAAAAGACACCAGGCAGGTAATAGATATACTTGGTCAGAAGTGACCAGAGAGCAACACAACAAATGAAACTATATTAAATATTTTATGAAACAACTCTGTAATTAAGCAATGGGTTAAGATTCTTCCATATATATATATTAAACCTCTTCAGACTGAATATGTCTTTAATTTTAATCACTTGGCATCTTCTGTTATTCTCATCAATGCCCATGATGTTTACAGAGCAATATATTTTATCATGGCGAATATGTGGAAAGTATCACAGAGATTTGTGGGTTCTATTGTCACTTTCTTAGAATAAATACAAACCTATTATGTCTTGAAGAAATGTCCAAGTTCATTTCTTGTAGAATTCTACTTATTTATCATTCAGTTGTTTACCAAATCTTAAATAGGTTCTTCCTGAACACCTGCACCAACTTCTTGAGGATTTCATTGGTTCCTATCTTGTCAAATTCTTTTGTTGCTTGCCACATACATTCTCACCAGCCAGTCAAGGAATGTCTGCATGATTACAAAACATGCTAGAAATAACTGCCAAATTCTCTTTAAAGTACACATCTTAAAATAAAGGACACATTAGATTATATGGTCCACAGTATGCTAAAACCATAACTCTAGCTGCCACATACATGCATATACACACAAATATTACATACACACATTCATACGTACATATACACAAGCATACATACATACACACATCCATACATATATACATACATGCATGCATACATACACACATACCTTCATACACACATTCATACATACATACACACATACCTTCATACATATACATTCATGCATACACACACATACATACACACATACATTCATACACACATTCATACATACATACTCACATATACACATACATAATACACACATACATAATACACACACACATTCATACATACACACACACATACATACATGCATACATACACCACACACATACATACATACATACATATACATACATACATACATACATACAAACATATACGTAGCTCTGTGTGTGTGTGTGTGTGTGATATTCTGCGATTAAACAAAAGACACAAGAACCAAGTTTTACGCAAGTTTATCACAATTGCTTACAAATTCCAGCAAGGTTATAATTCTTGATATCGTAGAAATTAACTCCGTACAATTATACATGTAAATAATATTTTAATACCTCTGTAAAATTGTAAATTAGCATCGTGTGAAATAGTTATATAGATCTAATGTATTATATAAATCATTGCTGATAACATTAATCAAATATACATGTTCATATAGAAAGCAGGATGTTTCTACTCAGTGTCTTATTAATTATATATGGCACTCTGTTGGTTACAATGACGAGGGTTCCAGTTGATCTGATCAATACGAAATTAACGTGTAAGTGGTTGAGCACTCCACAGACATGTCTACCCTTAACACAGTTCTCAAGGAGATTCAGTGTGACACAGAGTGTGACGAGGCTGGCCCTTTGAAATACAGGTACAACAGATACAGAAAGAAAGAGTGAGAGAAAATTCGGGTGAAAGTGTACAGCAGGGTTCGCCTCGTGGAGCTTTAGGTGTTTTTCCTCAGAAATTTCCAGACAGTCCTTCATCCCTCACCTGGGAAATTTCCAGGAAGAACTTCACCCCTCCTCGCCTTACTCGGAATTTTCCAGGAAGTCCTACACTTACATGTATCTATGTGAGTACGTGTGTGTTTGTGTGTGTGTATGTATGCTGTATGCGTGTGTGTGTGTATGAGTGTGTTTGTGTGTGTATGTGTGTTTATATATATATATATATATATATATATATATATATATATATATATATTTATATATATTTATATATATATATATATATATATATATATATATATATATATATATACACACACAACAGGCTTCTTTCAGTTTCCGTCTACTAAAACCACTCACAAGGCTTTGGTCAGTCCGAGGCTCTAGTAGAAGACACTTGCCCAAGGTACCATGCAGTAGGACTGAATCCAGAACCATGTGGCTGGTAAGCAAGCTACTTAGCACACAGCCACTCCTATACGTATGTATGTATGTATGTATGTAACCTACAATATAAGTCTAATCTAATGCACAGAGAGCAGATATATCTGCCAGAATGGTAAAATGATGCATTTGGCATATGTGAGAATATAAGTAAATACGATTTATATATTCAAGTAGATACGAGTGCATTTATATGTGAGTGTGACTATACATGTGCATAAGTGATACATTGTATATAGTTTATATATATATACAGTAATTTAATATAGTATAGTAAAAGCTATTTATTGGAAAGCTCTAGAAATGTATTGTTATTTCATGCCAGACAATTTAGGTAATATACTCTTGTATGGAGTCAGATTAAATTGATGTGTCTTATTCATGTTTATAAGTTAGTGATCCAGTATGGTCACTGCTGTGTCGGTTAAGGAGAAAGGAAGAACCAAAAAAGTAGTATCACCGTTATATACACATATATATCAAATTTTGTGATAATGATTATATGAATATTGATACCTTCTAGTAAACGTAACTAAATTTGTAGCATAGCAGTACTAAACTGTATGCTATTGTTATGCACTATATATATACATGTGTATGTGTATGTGTGTATGTATGTATGCATATATATATGGTAAATGAAAAACGGAAGATAGAATATACGAGAAATTATTATTAAATAATTATTAATCATGACGATCGTTTCAACACATCTAGTATCGATCCCATATATATTTATAAGTATGTATATATATATATATATATATATATATATATGTGTGTGTGTGTGTGTGTGTGTGTATGTATGTATATGTATGTATGTATGTATGTATATATACACGGCATTTAATGAAATTTTATATCATTTCGCAATCTAGCTTTGCCAGTTCTTGTTCAAATGACTTCAAATTTTAACAGCATGTGTAGAAACAGATCAAAAAATTTTGTTTAATGTTTGGTGGTGGTGGTGGTGGTGGTGGTGGTGGTAATAGTAGTAGTAGTAATAGTAGTAGTAGTAGTAGTAGTAGTAGTAGTAGTAGTAGTAGTAGTAGTAGTAGTAGTAGTAAACTATAGTAGAATATTATAAGTTAATTAATAAATTGTGTAGATTAATATTTACATCACTTTGTTGACAAGAAGTGTGAACGAAGTTCAGAAAGATGGTGGGAAACAAATTGCTCTGAAAATAGACGTTTACTTTTGATCAGTGTGGAGGTGCAATGGCCCAGTGGTTAGGGCAGTGGACTCGTGTTCGTAGGATCACAGTTTCAATTCCCAGACCAGACATCGTGAGTGTTTATTGAATGAAAACACCTAAAGCTCCACGAGACTCCAGTAGGGGGTGGTACTGAACCCTGCTGTACTCTTTCACCACAACTTTCTCTCACTTTTTCTTCCTGTTTCTGTTTTGCCTGTATTTCAAAGGGCCTGCCTTGTTACACTCTCTGTTGTGCTGAATCTCTCCCGAGAACTACGTTAAGGGTACACGTGTCTGTGGAGTACTCAGCCACTTGCATGTTAATTTCACGAGCAGGCTGTTCCGTTGATCGGATCAACTGGAACCCTCGACGTCGTAACCGACGGAGTGCCTCGACTCTCAATCAGAAAAGCAAGTGGAGAGTAAATTTGCTGTCACATTATAGCATCAATTCTCCCCCCCCCCCCATGTACACCATACATTCACATCTGCACTTGAATGTATTCACGTCTGCTCATACCTGTTTATATAATCATATGTGAACACACATTCACTAACAGCTCTCACACTCATACACTCACACATATTGGCGTATAATCACACGTATGCATGTATTTTTGCGTTCACTTTTACAGATTTGCATGAGACTACACACCCAGATGTCTTCTTCATATACACATTTCAGCTCTTTCCTATTTACATACATACACACACATGCATGCATGCATCAACATACACACATATATATACACGCGCACACACGTACATTCATACACACATAATTCTCTCACATTCAAGATAAGATGATAAAATATGTATTAAAATTGTGAATGAATGATATAAGTTACATTAAGGCAATGGGGCAATGAAAAGATCTGGGTGGACGGCAGATGAAGAATAAATGGAAACAGCAGATAGATTTTAAAAGGCGATATAAATGATAGGAACGTTTTTTTTTTTTCCTTTATCTGATGATAAAATATGAGATAAAAATATATGATAAATTCCAAAAGTGTAAAAGCCCATCATCTGTTAAACACACAGAATCATTCAAAAGTGACCCTTTTATTCTAACAAAACGATTCTGGTGAATCCACAAGAGCTTCTAAGATAAGGTAAAAAGGAATTTAACATTCTAAACTTTGCTGAAATGAGAGCACATTTCATTACATAAGATGAAAAGCCTATACGTAAATTATCATGCCAGATTGTTATGCAACAATATTACTATAAATCCTAATGAAAATGTAAGCACATACATTAAGAGAGAAACTAAGGAAATTCCCATGAGGCTGGATATAGAGGTCAGAGCTTCCCATATACTGTATATCATACTGAAGGACCAAAATTTCATTTATAACCCCTATATTCAGGCTGATTGACTTGGCTTAGCTTGAATTATGAGAATCCACTGTCGCTTCAAAAGGACGTTGAAAAGTATTTCAACATCCTTTATTCTGTCGAATCAAGTGCGCATTTAATCAGATAAGGTGAAAAACTTATACAGAATAGACGTGAATGCCTATAATAGACTCTTATCCTAAAATATAACTGCAATATATGAACATTCAAACAAGCTCACAATCACATTTATCAAGACAGACGATAAAGAAGTCATCATGAGGCTGCATATATAAGTCAGGAGTGTAGGAGTGTAGGAGTGTACTTAGCTCCCAGTACACTGTATATCATATTGAAGGTCCACACACGAAATATTACCAACCTTAAATTCAGGTTGCTTAATTCTGTTAGACTCAAACTAGAGATGCAATCACGGCTATGTGGTTAAAAAGCTTACAGTGCAACCACATGATTTTGGGTTCAGTCCCGTGGTGTAGAATATTGAGTGTCTTTTACAATAGTGAATTTTTTAGACAGAATGGTAAATTTCATCACATATGTGGCAGGAGTAACAGCAATGCTTCAAGATAACTTAGCCATAACGGAAAATCACATTGGGTTATGTGAAGGTGATTTCAACAACAGCAAAGCCACTAAGTCAATATAGAAGCTGTGGTGACAACTCATATTCTTTATATTTATATATATATATATATATATATATATATATATATATATATATATATATATATATATATACAGAGAGAGAGAGAGATTAATGTTTGATATCCTGGTTATTTTGGGAAAGTTTACCTCCAATAAAAGGTGGCATTTATAAAGACGATGGGTTGCCGACATTGGAAAAAATAAATAAATACAACCTCGACCGAACTTAGAAGGATTTAATCAACACAATAAAATGTTTTAGAATAACAGAAGTCAGTCTTAGCATACCAAACTTCTTGGATATCATTCTAAAGCTTCATACGGATAATATTAAACTTTTTCATAAGCCCGATGTGAATTTGTTTTAGATAAATGAAGATTCTCGCTTTACACCCAGCATCACTTACAATTTAACCTCCAAACTTAGTGGATGGATATCTGTATTGTCTATAGATAAGGCCAGATATTAAACTGTACAACTATTGACTACTGCTTATATTAATATGCTGCTGACTGACATTATTAAATTTT
>NC_142945.1:7278902-7281402 GCF_046866305.1 Octopus bimaculoides | reverse complement strand
CCTACCATGAGGTACCATGGGTAAACCTCATTTGCCTTTGCTTTTGGTGATTGAAATTTGGTTAACAGAAATTGTATCAAAGTCTGCCAGTTGCTAATCTTAATCCATCTCCTAGACTAACATCATCACCTGGTCTATAACACGTCTTTAATACAACCTATTTTGTTTCAAGCAGCTGAATGAGTTCTCTGGTCTTATAACTTCCTTCTTTCTTTCCAGCAGTCACAGAGGCCTTTAAAATATCATGATCTACATTTTTCTTTCTTTCACTAAACTCTCTCTCGTAGAATAGTAAAATAAAACAGCTTATCTAAGACATTCAGACATTGCATAAACCATTCCATCGCTGGTTGGTTGTCTAGTTCTAATGATGATGGAATATATTCACAATCATGACAGAGTGGTAGCTATGGCATAATCAAACTTCAACACGTACAGACCAAAACGGAGATAATCAGATTGGTTCCAAGCTATAAAATAACCAAATACCTCTAAGCACCAGTATTTAAATTTGCGTTTTGATAGAGGTTAAGGTGGGTTGATTCAAATGCTCCCCTAAGGTAAACAGAGCATCACCCAATAACATGGTGGGTTCTTAACTTTCTGTGTCTCTGTAAATGTACGTAGATATGTGTATTTATGGTTATTATATCATGTATGTCTGTATGTGGGTTTGTGCATGTGTATGCCTGCATGTGGGTTTGTCATAGCTATATGAATATAAAACGCTAAGTTTATATAAGTTGTTACGTAAAGGTATCTTAATAAATGTTGTGTGTCTGTGGTGTAACAAACACACACACACACATATAAACATATATACATGTGTGTGCATGAGTGTCTATCTATATACACGTGTTTATGTATTAATGCATATATACGTATGGATTGTATGTATGTGCTTATGCAGATGGGTGCGTATTCCACTAATACAGGTAAAATATATATATACATACAAATATACATAGATTTATGCAAATATATCAAATATCTATATTATGTATGACTCATACACACACACACACTCACATGCATATATATATATGTGTGCGTTAGTGTATTTGTATATATATATATATATATATATATATATATATATGTATGTATATATATATATATATATATATATATATATATATATATATATATATATATATATATATATATATGCATGTATGTATATAACTGCATATATATTATACATATGATGTATTTCTCTGTGTGTATGTGTGTCTAGTTATGTGTGTATGCACTGTATTTCTCTCTTTTTACCTCTTTCCTACCTGATACTTTTATGAGAACATCTTCACAAGGTATTAAACCAAATGTAAATAAAACAAGTTTTATCTGGCCATAAAAATAAACTGCAAACATGCAAATTTAGTAAAACATGTTTAAAAGATGAAGCGATGTGCATACAGGTTGGGATTGCGTGATTGCGTGCGCATGTATTTTTGCCTTTTGTACATTTATGTATACGTGGATACGCCTCTGTGTGCATGTACGTACGTGTGTGTGTGTGTGAGTGAAAGATTGAGAGACAGAGGGGTAGGGTGAAGAAGTATCTAATGTAATCTTGTGTGTTATAGAACGAGAGGTGGGAGGTAGTCTCTTCTCATAATAGACAAGTAAAAATCTCTGTTTGATCGCGTAAGTTTAAGTGTTCAATAACCCCCACCATCTCCAAATCGAACACAATCTTTCTTTTCATGTTGTAGGGTATAATTAAAGAGAAAACAATAATGTTGATATTTATGCTGTTGATGCTGTTGTTGTTGTTGTTGTTGTTAGTGAACAAGATAACGGTGGTAGATAATATCACTGTGGCTGGTGAGGTGGTCTAGCTCGCTTTTATGGCAATGTTTTTTTTTTTTCGTCTTTGTCTTTTGTATTTGTTCTTTGGCTTTTTTTTTCTTCTTTTCAAAGCCTCCTGATTCTGAGTTCAATCTAGAAGCTATACCAGATCCTCACTCTCTATCTCTATCTCTTTTTCTTCTTCATCTTCTTCTTCTTCGCCTTCTTCTTTTTGCCGAACTGCTAAGTCATGGAGATATAAACATACAAACATCGGTTGTCAAGTGACACACAAACATATACACACATATATATATATACATATACGACGGGCTTCTTTCAGTTTCCGTCTACCAAATCCACTCACAAGGCTTTGGTCAGCCCGAGGCCATAGTAGAAGACACTTGCCCAAAGTGCCACACAGTGGGACTGAACCCAAAGCCATGTGGTTGGGAAGCAAGCCACTTACCACATAGCCAATCCTATACTAGTAGTTACATTTTTAGTTGAAGTGTGCCACCGAATTTTGCAAAGAATAGACAAAGCAGTGAGCTTGTCGAATCCTTAATGCATTGACCAAAATGCTTAATATCATTAGTATTTCTTTTGTTTCTTTCATTTCTAAGTTCAGCGATTATGCACCATTCTCATTGTGATAATTACAATTCCTTGACTGCTGTTTTCAATTTAACAACAAGGATTGGTG
>NC_142945.1:7268902-7271402 GCF_046866305.1 Octopus bimaculoides | reverse complement strand
ATAGCAGCCAAATCACCACAAAATATCATTTTATGAGAGAAATGATTCTTTCAAAATGTAGTTCAGTATGCACTTCTTTCATTTTTTTCTTTTTTGGTTCCAGTCATTGGACTATAACTGTATGTACTGGAATTTTAATTAATTTCATAGATCTCAATACTTTCTATGGTACTTCGACGGGGTGCTGGAAAGATCCTGGCTTTAAGGGTATCTAATTCTGATGTCAAATTGTGTTCTTGAGCAAGACACTTTATTTCATGTTGTTCTTGTCCACTTAGCAGGCAAAAATGAGCTGTAGTAATTTCAGAAGACTAACCTCGTCACATTCTGTGTCACACTGAATCTCCCAGTATGTCCTTTGATTAATTTTAATCCCTCGGCTATTTTTTGGTGACGGAAACTGGAAGAAGCCTGTCATGTATGTATATATATATGTATATGTATGTGTGTGTATATGTTTGTATGTCTGTGCCCCCAACATCGATTGACAACCGATACTGGTGTGTTTACGTCCCTGTAACTTAGTGATTTGGAATAAGAGACCGATAGAATAAGTACTAGGCTTACAAAGAATAAGCTCTGGGATCGATTTGCTCGACTAAAGGCAGTGCTCCAGCATGGCTGCAGTCAAATGACTGAAACAAGTAAAAGAGTATTTGTATATATGTGTGTGTGTGTCTGTGTGTGTGTGAAAAAAAAAAACTAGCAGAATATAAAAGATCACCATGATTTAACCAGCAATGCCTCCTATCGGAGTACTACTCAAGCAGGTTTTTACCTGGGGTTAAACAACAACACCAGCCACAACAACTATCATTAGCTAATACATACCTTATAGCTTTTCGGTGGTATAAATTATTGGCGGCCATGATTTATTGATAGAAATGTCACTCACTTGCCATGCATAGATAAAAACCATCTCATAGAAAATTCTTGTGTGAGTGTTGCATTTTATATTGAAGGCAAAAAGTTATATATATTCTGTCGAAGCTATAAAATCATGGATAAGCTCTGCAAAACAATATCATCTCATCTTTGCAGTTATAGATAGCAATATTTGAAATAAAAAAAAAAACAGGAAACCGTGAGTTAAGACAAACTAACGTTAACCATGGTCATTGTTTATTCATCCAGCTTATATCTTTAACTTGTATATAAAACTGGAAAACATTTGATGTAAAGCGATTAAATTTATTTGTGTTTGTGCGTGTGTGTGTGCATCTATTTTTATGTATATATTTATATAAAACACAGATATATAAATATATACATGTGTGTGTGTATGTGTTTCTGTGGATGTGTATCTATTTTTATGTATATATTTATATAAAACATACTTAGATACATAAATATATTCACGTTTGTGCGGTGTGTATGTGCTTGTGTGCATGTGTATAAAACACCCAATATACATAAATACATACATACATGTGTGGTGGGGGGGGGGATGAAAGATGGAAGATGGAATATATGAGAATTTACTATTAATCACAACAATTGTTTCGATACATCTAGCATCGATTCCTCATGGGTGGAGCACTCTACAACTGGGTCGGGAGCATCTTTCATTTGCCATATACCTAACGATCATTATATATATACTAGTAGTGAGGATTATTTATAACAATCCGGATACCAACTTGTGTTATCAAATATACTGAAAGAAAGGTCCACAGTATATATGTATAAACAGTTCCTTTCATTAACTTTACATTTTACATATATATATACATATATATATATATATATATATATATATATATATATATATATATATATATATATATATATATATATATATATATATATATATATATATATATGAACATATATATGGGAGATTATACAAAAAATAACAACAGACGAGGACAGGTGGTGTAAATAACAAAAGTATATATTAGTATGACGCTCGGGAATACGACATATATACATATACTCTAAAAAGTAAAGCAAAGTTTCCTGTGGCAAGGAATAGAAACCATTTTGAAATTTTCAAATGTATGTTTGCATATGTGTGAGTGTAAAACTCTGTTAGAATGTTGATATTTGGTTTACTTTTGATATAATGTTCAAAGAAATAAAGTCTGCCTTTGTCCTATTTCTGCTCATATTTTTTATCAGATGTGTGATAAAGCTTATCTCCCTTCTTATGGCTTTCAAATAGCTATGAGATATCTCTTCCCTGAATAACTTTTGCCCTTGATAGGATTTACCATCAGCAGTATTTTGGTGATATGACAAAAGCTTTCAGACCACAGATAAATGATAAATGATAAATGATATGCCTGACGAAAGGTAACGGGCTCTTTCTGGTTCAAATACAATTAATGGCAGTAAACACGTATAATTAAAATAATAGTGCAGTATGCACATACATGCATATACATACATATATATATATATATAATATATACACACATACACAAACATATATATACATATATATATATATATATATATATATATATATGCATGTGTGGTGGGGCGTATGCACGAAATT
>NC_142945.1:7248902-7251402 GCF_046866305.1 Octopus bimaculoides | reverse complement strand
ACACATGCACACACACTCGCACATACACATACATATGCATATATATATATATATATATATATATATATATATATATATACACATGATGTGTTGTGAATTTATGGAAAGAAATCCCATTAAAATGAACAAGTTTGTTAAAAATGGAGAAGAGATGTTAAAATATATATAAACGCTGCAATTGTTTTCCTTCCAGCACACAATCTCAGATCAGGTCACTTGCTATGCAAGTACATCTCTCTCTCTCTCTCTCTCTCTCTCTCTCTCTCTCTCTCTCTTTCTCTCTCTCTCCTTCTATATCTTTCTCCATCTTTTTCTCTTCTGTCTCAACAAAGCAGAAATGAGAAGGTGAAGAAATTACTCATTCCTTCAAGAATGGCCATCTGTAGCACAAAGACAATTGCGAAAGACAAAAGACGAAGACAAAATTTAAAAAAAAGTAACAACAAAAACAAAAATAAAATAAAACAAAGTAAAGTAAAATAAAATAAAATATAAATGCTAAAATGACAGACTGTGTAACCCTTTTATTTCATATTAGAATTCAATATCATATTTATTTTAGAATTGCAAGAATTGGTCAGTCAACCAAGAGAAGAACCAAATCACTATTAAAATGTCACAGGAAGTCTGAGATTCTGCAAATTTATCCCTTGGTAGCACGGATGATTCTCAACAAGGGTAGATTGTTTTAAATCATGCATAAAGGCTTTGATTGCTCCACAGTAGAAGTCTGGTGAATTTCTCGATTCCATATAGTTCCGGATGGGTGGATTGAAGTTCTGTAGAAAGAACAGAGTCAACATTGTATTGGTATGAAAAGGTTAATGGAATAAGGTGTAAAATTGAATGGTGGAATCGGTTAAAGATTTATGCTAGATTGGATTACACAGATGCATTCTTTCATTTCTTCTCCTCTGTTAGAAATTCTCTGTTCACATCATTAGATTTTTACCTCATCTCACAGCACACCATCAATAAAAATATGCCATTTCTCATGAATGAAGAACAAAGCCTCTATGTGGTCGTCTTTCTTACTAGAAATAGCAGCAAAATCTCCTTCAACATGCTATTTCTCACGAATGAATCTTGCAAACCATATCCAAAAACAAAACCAAATCCAAAAATGCGCTAAAATAAATTAATATCCTTATCATGACACAAAAGGATTTTTCTAGAAACGTTTACACTTCAGGTTTTGGAGAAATGATGTTGACAACGTATTAGCAACCAGGTTGTTTGTTGTTGAAAATGATGTGATGGCTCTTAAACACATTCATTACATTGGACAGATGCAGTGTTGCCAGAAGAAAAAAATTTCTCATAGCAAGGAACAAGATTTTTATATAATTTTAATTATGTCTAATGAATCCTCATTACCCACAAGAATTTCAGTTTCACCCCAGTTCACCGATCCCTGCCCTACTGCCTTATTTAAAGAAAAGTCACATTAGATAATGTATCACTAAAAAGGAGAAATGGTCTTCAGCTGTCAAAGACAGGTTAACTCGTTCAAAATTGTCCTATGGTTAAGCAGCGACTGCAATAACAGCAACAACTTAGAATTGCCAGACTGACATAGCTTTCTCTGTTTGGCAATTTTCTAAATATGTAACAGACTAAAATAGAGTCTTAACTTTAAACATAAGCTTTCTAGCTGAGAATTTAAAGAATTAATTAATTCTAAGACATCGTCCACATGATAAACAATATTTAAGTTGGCGTCAGCATATTTAACGCAGCACGGAACATTAAAAAGTGAAAGCAGAATGAAATGTGTGATGAGAAGAATAAAAAAAACAAAGAAACAATATTAATCAATGACTAATATCATTATTTTTCATTTTTTTTCATTTCCAGCAAATACAGGAGACAGAGTTATTTCATATGTTGTAAACAATTTTTTTTTTCCCAACAAATATATATTTCTATACACTTTGAAAAGTATTTGGGTATCTATGACTGAAGTAAATTATTTTGGTGTGTGTATATTTCTGATGGTGGAGGCATGGGGCCAAGTAGTTAAAACAGTGGACTCACAGTCGAGGGATTGCAGGTTTGAATCTCAGACCAGGTGATGTGTGTATTTATGAGCGAAACACCTAATCTCTACATGCCTCTGGCAGAAGATAATGACGAACTTCTTCTGATACTTTCACCACAACTTTCTCTCAGTCTTTACTTCTGCATCTAACATCTCACCTGTGACAGACAGGTGTCCCATCCAGGTGGGGAACCTATACGCCAATGAAACCAGGAAACCAGCCCTTATGAGCCATGCATGGCTCAAGAAAGAACAAACAACAACAACACCAGCATATTTCTGATGATGATATTTAAAAAGGAAGAAATGTTGTATAGAGTTGTCTTCCATACCTGCTAAGGAAAATTATAAAGTGATATAATATCATTTTCATCATCATCATCATAATTTTTCTATGCTTGGAGAAGGTGAATGGAATTTGTGGAGGTAGGTTTTCTACAGCTGGATTCTCTTCCTGTC
>NC_142945.1:7231402-7238902 GCF_046866305.1 Octopus bimaculoides | reverse complement strand
ATGATATTTATATTTCATACTTATAGAAAAATTATGACGAAACTATTTCACCCTGAATGATCATAGCAGAAGCAGAAGTAAGCACTTTTTCTTTTGTGTCCAGACTAATGACTTTCTTGGTATATAAAA
Source organism: Octopus bimaculoides (assembly GCF_046866305.1). Classification (NCBI taxonomy): domain Eukaryota; kingdom Metazoa; phylum Mollusca; class Cephalopoda; order Octopoda; family Octopodidae; genus Octopus; species Octopus bimaculoides. The sequence goes on along the minus strand of NC_142945.1, from coordinate 7,238,773 downwards.
GTGTATAAGTCCACCAAGTTTGATAAGTACCCAACCACTTTGCATAGCCTTTAACCTATTAGCAGTCGATGGCTTCTATAATATAACTATGGAAGATTGTATGTGTGTATTATATTCTTAGCCAAGCACTCGCAAACAAGTATGGTCTGATAGTTCTGTACCACACTTCTGTAGTTACTCTAAGTGCCTATGAAGTCACATGTAGGCATAGGCACCATTTTGGCACTTTGACATTCTGATCCAATGGAACATCAAAACTGTGACAGCTGGGGGGGATAAAAAGGGCTGCACAAATAATTGGCTGGTACAAACTTTTAGCAGAGGAAACTGGAGCGAGCAATATGAAAGGATATGCCTTGCTTGAGGAGACAACATACTGCCTGGTTCAGATCTTCTAAGATCTTCTGATTGTAAGGTCAACACCTTAAGTATTACATTCAGTTCATACCTACATGCACACACACACACACACACACACTTATACATACAGGCGCACACATAATTACACACAGATGGATAGATATGTGTATGTGAACTTAGGTGTTTATATATATACATATATATTTCTTTTATTCTTTTACTTGTTTCAGTCATTTGTCTGGGGCCATGCTGGAGCACCACCCTGAAAGATTTTAGTCAAATGAATCGACCCCAGGAATTAATTTTTTAAAGCCTAGTACTTATTCTATTGGTCTCTTTTGCCAAAAGTTATAGGGACATAAATATACCAACACTGGTTGTCAAGCGGTGGTGGTAGTACAAATGCAGACACAGACGCACGCACACACATAGATATATACATACATATATGTATATATACAACAGGCTTCTTTCAGTACTCCATCTGGTGAGAGATAAATGTTATTTAATAGACGCAATACACGTCTTTAAGTGCTACTAATAAATTTATTTGTTGAGAAATACTCAAATATATTCTTCAAGGAAAACCCACATATCATAACAAAATAAATATATTGAATAATGGAAGCAACGTGAAGAAACTTAGAAGCCAGCATATAGAAAATACAGAAACGAAAAAAGAGAAAATGGAAACATAAAAACTAAAATGGTAAAAGAATTATCCTCTTTAGACCTTAAATTATAAGGCTGGAAAGATATCAACAAGTCAGTCAGGAATAGGCAGAATTTTCCAGTTCTTCAGAATATATTTATATATGTGCTTGCAATCACTGGAAATCTCTGAGCTAGAGATCAGGAGAGAGTTAAGGATCTTAGATCTGAACAGGATCTGCATTATTTCAACCAAACATAACCTACATTTATTCAATCCATTAACATAAGGAATGGAATTCTCAATTACTTTCCACTTAATCACATGTGGTGTTTCATTATTTTCCAAACTCCATACACAGCTAGCCAACTTAGTAGCTTTACTTTCGTCCTTATGTTGGAAAGAGGCCATGTGATTGGCATAGCGATTTATATATTCACCTTCACATAATCCAGTATAGGTCTATCTGTTCTGTTATTATTTCGGGTCACAGTATCTTCTGCCTCATATATGGTAGATTTAATATATATGTATGTATGTATGTATGTATGTATGTATGTATGTATGTATGTATATAAAACAGCATGCAAAATTTTCAAAACAGTAATGAAGATCTGACTTCAACAGCAGAATATTCTTAAACAATATCGAGACCATACATTGATTGAATAAAAAAATACAGGCTTTGCACAATAGAACGAGTACAATTATATTACTTCGTTGTGTGTGTCTATACATATAGCTGTGTATAAGATGAATAAAATAGGATATGCTATACAGAAAGTAGAATGATATAAATTATTGGGAGATGAAAATGTTCAAGCTTCTGAGCATCTCATTGCTGATCTTCAGACATTTAAGAAAAATCAAACACAAATTATTTTTTAATGATAAGCATCAAGTAGAATGCTTAAATATCATAATGAATAATAATTAGATTACATAGCATCTTATGAGATTATAATATAAGCATAGTTAATGCTTACAGTGCTGGAGATAAGAATAAATTATATAAAATAATATAGTGAGCAAAAGTACATATGCATAGATGTGTACATGAATAAATATCTACATGTATATGCGTATGTATATAAATATGTGTGTGTGTGTGTGTGTGTGCGCGTGTGTGTGTGCGTGTGTGTATACACATGCGTATTTTTATTTATGTAAAGATCTAAAAATTTTGATAATTTTGTGTATTTTTAAGTTTGTTAGAATAGTAAGGTGTGTGCACGATTTCAATCTTTAATAAGATTATCTTCTAATAGTTTTAAGGTAAGATAGAATTTTTCCATATTTAAAACTAAGTTAATATGAAGAAAATGAACAATACTAAGGTTAATGTCAACTGTAACTCAGAAATGTATTTCAATAAATAACATAGCATTGTGAGATATTGCGAGATTTTTTTCTTTTAAATCAAGCTACCTTGTGACCACTACTAATGTGTGATACTATAAGCCCATATATATATATATATATATATATGAAAATGTACATGTGTCTTTGTATATATAGTTTTATATGTATGTCTAAATTTTTTATTAGGCTCCTACTGGCAAATTTGTAAAGAAAATTGTGATAAAAAGAAAATCATGTTAAAAAATGAAGATGTAAAAAAACTTTATATCTCAAATGTTTTAGAAATTCATTGTTGTACGTCTGTGTGTGTGTGTGTACATATATATATGTATATATATATATATATATATATATATATATATATATATATATATATATATATATATATATATATATATATATATATATATATATATATACTTTTTCTTGAGAGAACTATAATGCAATGGAATTCTTTTAAGCAGTTCTAGTAAGTCATTTTTTTAACCTATACAAGCATCTTGCTATTCTCTGAATTCAAGAGTTTGGCAAGGCATTTCAAAGTTAACTATTTTATTGATTGAATTAATATTGAGTGTAAATTTGAGCTGACATTGATATTGGCAGGGAAAAAAAGAATGGTATGTGTGTGTGTGTGTGTGTGTGTATGTGTGTGTATGTGTGTGTGTGCGTGTGTGTGTGTGTGTTATACACATATAAGTGTGTGACTATATGTCTATGCGTTTGTGGGAATGGATAGATAGATAGATAGATAGATAGATAGATAGATAGATATAAAATGCTAAGGTTGCAAAGAAAATTGAGTTTGCATTGATATGAAGTGAACGATGTGTGTGTGTCTGTGTGTGTGTATGTGTGTGTGTATGTGTGTGAACATATCTGGATTTATACACATACATTTACACTCACATAGATGTATGTGTATGTATGTGCGTGTGTGTATGTTTGTATATATATATATATATATATATATATATATATATATATGTATAAATATGTATATATATATATGTATTTATATGTGTATATTTACATATATATATGTATGTATGCATATATGTGAATGATGTGTTAGAGCTTTTATATAAGTCTGTGTATGTATATACATATATATTACACACATACTTTCATACAAATTCACTCTTAATCTTACAAATTTATGTATGTATATTTAACATATATAGACAGTGTGGGTGTGTGTTGTATGTATGTTATATATGTATGTGTGTGTGTGTGCGTGTGTGTGTGTATAAATAGTCTCCAAGATATAAAAATCTAAACTATGTTTGAAAGAGTAATGCATGCACACACACATGCGCACATACACACATACAGACACTCACTCACACACACACATACACACATACACACGCGCACACATGCACTTTATATATATATTTATATATATTCATATTTATACATATTTATATATATATATATATATATATATATATATATATATATATGTATATACATGTACACATAAACATATACACACACACACACATACACACTCGTATATACAGTACGTCTTCAGAAATTCAAGACATTTACCATTTTAGCATGTGATTCTGTTTGTACTTTAACCTTAAACAAATTTCAATTCTCTGAACTGCAGAATTCAAATAGATGGATCTTGTTGTAACCTTTCTTTAATAAAATCTGTCACCAGTAAAACCAACATTTCAAATTCTATGAAAAAAATAAAAATAAAATGAAAAACCAAAAATTATAAAAGAGAAAGCAACATAAAACTTAATATAATAAAACCAAAAAAAAAAGAAACATAACAATCATACCAAATAAATGTTAATTCCAATTCCATATTATTTCAAATCTTTTATTTATTATTTTTAGTATTTATTGAGTTTTTGTTAATTTTTTTCATAACGTCATTTTTTTTTTTGTCGTTTTTTTTTTTCCTATGATGTTCCATGTTACAAATATGATTTGGCGCCCTAAGCAGAGAATTATTTTGGCTCCACCACGATTCTTTCTTCTGACTATTGGGTTAGAATGGTAAATGTCTAATTTGTCTTGCTACAATTATGTCTTATAGAAAGTGAGAAGCACAATTTTAATTTATTTTTTTAATATATTAAAAAAAAATATATAAACAAGAATTTATTTTCGTAAAAGATAATAAAATAAAATCAATTTTCAATAAAATGTACCAAGAAGTTATTCTTTTATAAAGTCAAATGTCAAATGTATGCGAAGATATTTAACAGTTTAAGAGACGGGAAGTGAAATCGCAAAGTCTGTGTGTGTGCACGTGTATGTGTGATGTGTCAAGCTTAATCTGTGATGCTGAAGGAATTTTAACACATTTTGTTGTAAATTACTGAATTCTATCTTAGCTAAAAATATTTTATATTTATGAATATTCGTAGGACATTCGTATTCATATTTATGCACGTGTCTCAGTGTTTCTCTATGTGTGTGTCTTTCTGCATATGTATGTGTGTGAGTATATGTATTTATGTATGCATTTAAGTTTGTTTTACAGAGCTCAAACCAGTCACTAATAAAATATGTAGCTCAGTACACGTTTGTGCTAGGAGGCTGACACACACATGTACACTCACGATGGTAACTTTTGACTACCAAATTTAATAACAATGGTTGGCACTCCGTCTGTTACGACGACGAGGGTTCCAGTTGATCCGATCAACGGAACAGCCTGCTCATGAAATTAACGTGCAAGTGGCTGAGCACTCCAAAGACACGTGTACCCTTAACTCAGGGAGATTCAGCGAGACACAGGGTGTGACAAGGCTGGCCCTTCGAAATACAGGTACAACAGAAACAGAAAGAAAGAGTGAAAGAAAGTTGCGGTAAAAGAGTACAGCAGGGTTCGCCACCACCCCCTGCAGGAGCCTCGTGGAGCTTTAAGTGTTTTCGCTCAATAAACACTCATAACGCCCGGTCTGGGAATCGAAACCGCGATTCTACGACTGCGAGTCCACTGCTCTAACCACTGGGCCATTGCGCCTCCACTCAATAACAATGTATGTGTATGTATCATCCAGTTACTATTTCTACCTGTAGAGGAAGGAGTAGTCTCACAACGACTTTTAATTTGCTGAGCTTCACCAGCGTGACATTGACTAACATAAACAATAATGACATCAAACGTGTTTAGACTGATCCAGTTTTAATTATTCACTCTAATGAGTTTTTAATTTTATCATCTTCTTCTCCATTTGTGTCTGTGTGGGTGTATGTATGTGAGTGAGAGAGAAAGAGAGAGAGAAAGAGAAGGAGGGATTGATAGTGGTATACACCCACATATAGATAGATAGATAGATAGATAGATAGATAGATAGATAGATAGACAGACAGGCAGACAGACAGACAGACAGATAAGTAGGTGGGTAGGTAGGTAGGTAGGTAGGTAGGTAGGTAGGTAAGTGGGTGGGTTTCTGGTAGGTGGATGAACGGATGGATGGACAGATAGACAGATATATAGATATACACATACATATGGAAAGAACGATTGTTAGATAGATAGATAGAGAGAGAGAGAGAGAGATACACTAATAGATAAATAGACTGAAGTGAGCAAGGCGAGTGAGCAAGAAAGAATTTACAGCTGCACTGGAGTGACTATACATGTGCATTTATACATCTGTGTATTTGTGAGCGTGTGTGTGTGTATGTGTGTGTGCGTGTGTGTGAAAATATTTTCAGAATTTGTTCTTGCATATCAAATGAAATTGTTTTTAGCAATGATGTCACAGCAAGATGACATTTTTGCCCACATTACACACTAACGTATAACAAACACGGCTACACATAAATACAGCTACGAACCAAAATACATAATAAACACTCCTACTCACATACACATATACACAGAGAAAAGTTACACCCTAACATACACACACACACACACATATACAAACATACATAAATGTTAATACACACATGACTTCACAGCAACATCCCACTCCATATGATGATAGACATTGCAAACACAAGTTCTTCTGGTCGTAAATATAAATTTATACCAAAGACTTGTAGGTACACGGCAACCATAATATTCTACAGAATATAGTAAACGATTTTATAAGTCAATACTGTGTTCTACTGTGTTAGCAGTGCTCTTAAATCACATGTTAAGGTCATCTCGGCAGATATTCTATAAAAATTATAGCCAGAACTTATTTTGTTATAATGTTTCATATCCAAGATGATAGATGTTGTAGTAGTCTGTAGGTAAACAGTTGAATCATCTCCCTTGCAAGAAAAATTATAGAGTAACCTCCCTTTGCGAAGTTTCTCGGAGCATCTGTATCATGAGAAGTAATTCTTAATTATTCCAGAAGCTTAGCATTTCTCTTGGAAATTTTTGGATGCCTCATATGCGTGTTAAGTATACACGAAATTTTAGCTATACTAAGGTGCACACACAAAGGTTAGTTACTCCCTACGTACATAAAATGAGAAGAGGTTAGTTGCATTGCATGTATGTAGGATGCACACAACAAGTTGCCAAGTATGTATGTACAATACACACAGAAAAAATATTGGTTCCCTTGTGTGTAAGTAAAGTGTGAACAAAATGTAAGTTGCTTTATGTGTACGTTTAGTGCACTTTCCTAACAGGAAACAAATTGCACAAAATATACAAACAGACTGAAGAGAATATGACACAGGGCTACACGTTTGAAAGGAGAAAACAATCAATTACAGCTACCTCCTTATATGACTGGTACTTAGTTTAACGAAATAGCAACTAAAGTAAAGTCAACATCCACTGGACTTGAACTCTGAAAACAGAGCTACATAACTAATTACTGCAAGGTAATATCTGATTAATTAATTAATTAATTAATTAATACAATGCTCATCTGGTTCTGCCATTCAGTTGTGTATCCTTTATTCAGTCCTCTTCAATCAATAAATACCAATTGAACTTAATTATAAAATGATATTGCAATTTTCAAGTTTGGTTAAGTTTCTATGCTTCTGTCTTCTCCCTACGGCATAAT
>NC_142945.1:7211402-7226402 GCF_046866305.1 Octopus bimaculoides | reverse complement strand
AAATACTTGTTCTGATGTAGAAATGAGTAAACAAAACATTTATTGATTCAGGCAAAAGTTACCAAGGCTTGAATTATAGAATCTTAAACTAATACATAGGCACAGGAATGGCTGTGTGATAAGTAGCTTGCTTACCAACCACATAGTTCTGGGTTCAGTCTCACTGCGTGGCACCTTGGGCAAGTGTCTTCTACTATAGCCTCGGGCCGACCAAAGCCTTATGTATATATTTGTGTATCTGTGTTTGTTCTCCCACCATCGCTTGAGAACCGATGTTGGTATACTTACATCCTGTAACTTAGCAGTTCAGCAAAAGAGAATGTTAGAATAAGTATTAGGCACACAAAGAATAATATACAGACTTGAAGCGACCTTCGCTTACAACACCAATATGTATACACATTTATAACATGTTTTGGTCAAAGTATTTCGTTGGAACTTTTACATTAGTATCAACATTCATTGTTTGCCACAAAAACCATTAAAATTCCTAGACACATACACAACTATGATTGCTTTTACGTAGTTACTTTTCCAGCTAGAAACAGAAGTCACAATCTCCATCGAATCAGTCAGAAGACGCACCATAATGATGATAATAGAACATTGACAAGGAACATTCTTGTATGAGCAAGCCATTTAAGTAAATGTAAATATTGTATATGTTATTTATACTGAATTTACAGAATATGAGATAAAATGTCTTTTAAATAAATATTTTTAGTTAACATTAACATATCATTTATTAAGCCTTCACTGAGAAAGACAATCTAAATTTCAATAATTTACCCAATTAAATCTACCTAATACAACATCTATTTGACTCGAAATGAAAATAGACATGAAATTAATAGCGTTCTTATTTCAAAAACTCTTTGTATTTAAACTAAATATATTTTATATTAAAGGTAGCATTTTAAATGAGCAAGCAATTTGAATTTAAAATATTGCCTTCTTGCCCTCAGTTAAGTGACTAGTATTAAACTTGTAATAATATCGACATACAATTCGTTATTGTAATGAAAAGAGTCAACAAAACAAAGTATGCTATAGATTTTATTAACGATCATTATACAAACAAAACATATGAAGATGTTGAATAATATTTAAATCTGTTAATGATATATAATTCATGTATCATTTAAGCTAGTGTCCTTCTGTTTTTTGTTTTTGGTTTTTTTTTATGCTGGCTGCTTCTTGAAAAGACATTTGATGATCAGTCTATTCAACAACTAAATGCGCACACAAATAATACTGAAAAGTCAATGTGAGTAGTGAAGCTGAATTGAAATTGGTTATTATTTCACTAGTCTGTGACATTGACAGGAGATTTTTAAATGGAGTGGGATAAGATTGATTTGGGTGGAAAACGCCATAAGTCATTTGAGAAACAGAACAGGTCTGCACAAATGAAAAAGAAAATAGGAAAGAAATTATTTTACAAGTATGTGTGTGTGTGTCTGTGTCTGTGTGTGTATGTGAGTATGTATGTGAGTAAGTATGTACTTGTATTCTAAATGTGTGGGTATGCATTTATATGAATATATATTCATATATATATACATATGTATACATAAATATACATATATATATATATATGTATATATATATATATACATATATATATATATATATATATATATATATATATATATATATATATATATATATATATATATATATATATATATATATATATACATATACATATATACATATATGTATATACAGTACATATATGCATATTTACATACATATGTATACATTTAATATACATATATTTATGCTTACATACATAACATTTACTGCTATATATTATATACATAACATATGTGCGTGTGTGTATACATATATATAGATATACACATACATATACACATATATATGTACGTATACACTCATATGTATATGCATATATGTATATATATGTGTGTGTGTGTGTGTTTATGTATATGTATACATATATAAATAAGCACACAGTCACACATTCACTCATGCACACACATAGTGGAAGAGATACAGGGAGAGGGAAGAGGCGGAGGGAAGAGGGGGAGAGAGAGGGGAAGAGAGTGAGAGAGAGGGGGAAGAGAGTGAGAGAGAGGGGGAAGAGAGTGAGAGAGAGGGGAAGAGAGTGAGAGAGAGGGGGAAGAGAGTGAGAGAGAGGGGGAAGAGAGTGAGAGAGAGGGGGAAGAGAGTGAGAGAGAGGGGGAAGAGAGTGAGAGAGAGCTGAATGAGCAAACATTTGATATATTGAAATATTTTTCCTTCAAATTTCAGGCTCAGATAAGCGAAAGCAATATCTGTCACCCCAAAACTAATAATTTGGGAAATAAAATATATAAATAGCAAGTAAATATATAAACAATAAAACCATTCAATAAAGCTACCCCAATTCACATCATGTTAAATTCGATGTTGACAAGACTAGTGTATAACTAATTATCTTATCACAAATATCAGACATTCCAAACATTGATTATCAACATTAATATAAAACGTGACAGAAATATCATAAGTATAACCCTTTCTACTCTAGGCACAAGGCCTGAAATTTGGGGGAAGGGGGCCTGTCGATTAGATCGACCTCAGAATGCAACTGGTACTTAATTTATCGGCCCCGAAAGGATGAAAGGCAAAGTCAACTTCAGCGGAATTTGAACTCAGAATGTAGTGATGGGCAAAATGCGGTATTTCGTCTGTGGGCAATAAATAAATATATATATATATATATGGGATGTGTGTATATGCAAATGTTAAATGAGCACATACATGTATACAATACTAAATACTTATCTACATACATGCACTGATAAACAGACATGCGTGTGTGTACATATATATATATATATATATATATATATATATATATATATATAACATACATATATACATAAAATCTGAATACACATGCACATATCTACATACATACACAGACACACACACATATATACATATATATATAAATATACATATATATATACAGATAGATAGATAGATAGATAGATAGATAGATAGATAGATAGATGAGGTGGGGAATAATAATAAAACACCAGAAAATTTGCTTTCATGATTCAGTGAATAATTTTCATTATGTTCAATCATGATATTAATATCATATGTGTATTTGTTTATTATGAAAATTGTATTCCCACAGAAGTAATTTAATGTCTGTTGCCTTGGCGACAGAATCTGCTTCCATGGGTAGAATTAGGGACGACATAAGAGAGAGAGAGAGAGAGAGAGAGAGAGAGAGAGAGAGAGAGAGAGAGCTGAGGCAGTCTCCAAATTGTGTGGTTGAATGAAAGAAACTGAAAGTTCAGTAAAAATCATTCTGGCAGTAAATTGTTTTTCATTTTTATATTAAGGGCATATATCGTCATCATCACCACCACCAGGAGCATCGATAACAATTGAAGACCAACACAAGACTTGGAGTAAATACAGCCCGAAGCTGAGTAATGTGGAGAAAAGTCGTCGATGGTCTATAGTCCAAGGTGAGAGCTTAAGTGACGTAAGCAGAGTTAAATTTCCGAGAGCCAGAGCAAATGTCATTCAATTTTATTTCCAAGTAGCAACGTCTAGGAGAAGATTCGTATAAATTGTTTTGCATAAAGTGGACGTAAATGATAAATGTCTTTTAAATTAGGAGCAAAAGACGTGCATAAAATGATAATAATTACCACCAAGACGGAAGACGTAGAGCTGAGAGGCAAATGAATGAATTTTCAATTAAAATTTAGAATTTCTAAAGATGGAAAGCAGATGATAATGTATGGAGCAAATGATGTGAATTCTGAGAAGAGAAAGCGTATTAGAAGAAAAATTTCAAAATGCATTCAGCCACTCTAGAGACATAGAAGAAAGAAAAGGAATTAAAATAAATATTTTGGCAATATTAAATAAGTTTTTTTTCTTTTCTATATGTTGATGGAAGTCATTAAATACACTCGTAAAACAAAAATGTGTCCAATTTAATTGATTTATTTATACAGATTTCTTTCCGTAAGTTGTCTCTTAAAAGAAGGATTCCACACCCATTTTGATGAGGGGGTGATTTTACATGTTCCTTATATACTTGAATAGGGTGGCGAGCTGGCAGAATCGTTAGAAAGACGGGTAACATGCTTAGCGGCATCTCGTCCGTCTTTACGGTCTGGGTTCAAATTCCACCGAAGTCGACTTTGCCTTTCATCCTCTCGGGGTTGATAAAATAAGTACCAGTTGAACAATGGGGTCGATTTAATTAACTTGGCCCCTCCCCACAAAACTGCTAGCCATGTGCCAAAATCTGAAGCCAATTATATATTCGAATACACATATTTTTTTCTCTACTTATTTTTCTCTCCTTGTTTCTCACCTTGTTTCTTTCTGTGTTCCTTTCTGTTGAAGAGCGTAGGCTCGAAACGTTAAAGACTTTCTCTATTCCCGAGTGTTATACTAATACATCCATTTGTTGTTTACACCACCTGTCTTCGTCTGTTGTTTTTTCGTGAATTCTCCTACATATATATATATATATATATATATATATATATATATATATATATATATATATATATATATATATATATATATATATATATACGTATATATATATATATATATATATATATATATATATATATATATATATACGTATATATATATATATACGTATATATATAAATGATGCGTATATATATACGTATATATATAAATGATGCAATACAGTAGTATTGCTTCCCATCAGGTCAAAGTATAAATATAGGATAGTGGTACAACAATGCAGCAATATTTACTAGAAATACTAGCATTGATATAGCGACATTTGAGATTTTGTCTTTGTGAATCTAGCCGATGAGAACTAATCAAATTTACGTTAACAAACGAAATTTGGAAAGTTCGAAACCTAGGTCCTAGATTATTCACATCTGGGTTGTACATTTATTTAATGTTCTTCCTACAGGTAAGATGAAATTTTTTATGTTCGCCACCCGCAAACATTTTTGCCAGTATCTATCTATCTATCTATATATATATATATATATATATATATATATATATATATATATATATATATATATATATACAGTGAAACTTTATTATAGCGCCGTATATTATCGACTGCTATTTCCAGTAAATATTGGTGCTTTGTCCTCTATCTTACATTTATGTGTGTGTGTGTGTGTATGCATATATATATATGTATATATGTATGTACGTACGTGTGTGTGTACGCGTATGTACGTACGTATATAATACTACATACACACACATATAACATATACATGCACATGTGTGTATGTACGTATGTATGTACGTACGTACACACACGTGCATTACCATGTACATGCATACATACATACATACATACATACAACATTAATGTCATGAATTCGTTCTAAGTTAAATCTTTTTATGCAGGTTTTCTCTTATAATCTTATTCGTTCCTTCTGCTTAATAGCACTCTTATGCCCAATAATGTTTTAAGACATTTTCTGTCACTTCGTCGGAATGGATTGAAAATTTTATTGGCTTGTTGTTCGGGCACTTTGCAATAGGCTTCAAAAAGTATCATGAAAATATAGCCACAACTATAAAATACTTATTGTCAAAAATTAAAAATTATTCAACCATAAATGCATGATATATATTTCATGGGGGTTTTTTTACGTTTATTATTATATGTGTATCGAGTATGGGGTAGCATTTTACCATTAATAAAGCTTAAACACAAAACACAAATACTAAATACAAACATACAAAACACATATTGCTTAAAGAGAGAAAGAGTTCTCCGGTGGCGGGAAACAACACAGATCAAATTCAAATCTTCCAGAAAGTATTAAGAATGAATATATATACGTTATTGCATTTTTTGTCTTTCAGTAAACTTCTATATAAAATTGTAGTAGTGTCAGCTAATGCTTTTTCTAGCTAATTTTATTTCATGTTGGTAAGTTGCATATTTGATGTAAATGCCTTCGGGCAGATTCGAATGTGAATCCACAGCATCTAAGTGGTATTTGTTGAAAATTTCATTAAAAACTATCCATTTTTCTGGAAGCTATGAGGCACCAAACTCGGAAAGGTGGGGTGTACACATCTATGGTTATGCCAGTTTTGTTTGTGTGCTTGCTTGTCTGTAAGTAAATACAGCCAAACCGATACATAATGGGAAAATACTCTAAAAGTAAGGTACCTTTCAAATGTGAATACAAACGGAATAAAACAAGTTTCGCTTAAATCAGACCACAGATTCCTGAGATACGCGGTTTTTTGGGGTACCTTCATATATATATATAAAATGACGTAATTTATTTATGTATATATCTATATGAATACATTACGTCACAATATTACTGCTGCTTTAATTCTCAGATGTACGTCATCATCATCAGAGATTATATTTTGACTATTGACTGGCATATAATCACTTTGAGAGACAGAAAACGGGAGATGAAAAGAGACCAGAAAGAGGATTCTTAATATACTGAAGTACTAAATGATACCCAGATAGACATATTTTCTTATACATATACATACATACATATCCATACACACTCACATGTATACATATGTATGTATGTGCATGCATGCCTATACACACACACATATATATATATATATATATATATATATATATATATATATATATCATTCTATTTACCAAATATCGAGGTCTCATTCTTTTGCTATCCCTTTTTATTATATATATATATATATATATATATATATATATATATATATATATATATATATTATAGGTCTTGTAAAACAAATAGGAAAAATAGAACCCATTACTTGAATACACACGCACACGCGCACACATGTGTAGGTAGGTGGCTATGAGTGTATGTATACGTGAGGGTATGTGCTCTCTATATATTATGTATGAGTGTGTGCGATAATGTGTGTGTACATATGGGGGTGCATGTATATATGGCAGTATGTGTATAATACTTTGTGTATTCACTCTTATCAGTTAGTCGGTTTATCTTGGCATTATTTTTTTTCTATATTAATTTTCAGTGCCTTGTTTGTTTATGTCTTTTTTATTAACGTTTTGCCTTATCTCTCGGTGGTGGATATGACTTGGCCAACGCGTTTCTCGAATATGTGTGTGGGGGTGGGGGTGGAAGCGTATACGCATGCGTGTATAAGAAACACGTATCTGTGTAAACAATCTGAGGTAAAATGAACTCAATATAATGAATTGTAATAAAATATGTTTTATGCTGAAACTGCACATATCAGAAATGTGAGTTTCACGGTACCGATACACGTACGATAATAGAAATGAAATAAGTTCTGTTTAGAATCGAAATAAACAAATATTTGTTTTAAGATGTTTATCATTTTCTTGCTTTGGTCATTGGATTATGGCCATGTTTGGACACTGCCTTGAGGATTTAGGAATTGATTTGTTCACTGGGAATTGAACTCATGACCTTATGATCGTGAGCCGAATGCCCTAACCACTATGCCACGTATCTTCGCAAGTAGAATATATATTCCATAAAGATTGATCGTTTAAAGTTAAGTTTTTATAGATATTTTAATAACTATATCTTGATTTTTTTTATTTGGTATTATTTACAATTTTGATTAACAATGACATTTAGTGTCTAGTCTTTGAATGTAATGTAAGGTTTACGGAAGCCTAAATATTTAATCTTAGTTCACATTTGGTAGTTATCTACATTTCTTCTAAATCAATGTAATGAAATGTAGCATTATAAGTTATTTTTGTGTGTATTAAATATTAATGTTAATTTTATACAAATTGTTCTTTGGTCTTCAGATTGTTTCTTGAAACGTCGATATTTTTAGAAATTATTCTTTAATGGCTATTATGCATCTACGTTTCTTTAACTAACTATATCTAATTAACTTCTGGTTTGGATTTATTAAAACGTAAGTTTAATTAAAAACGAAATAAGATTTGTGATCCTTAAATGTAATATAGGGTCTACGTAAAGCTAAGCATTCAAATCTATAAAAAATGTGTTTGTCATTTCGTGGTTTGTAAATAATTTAGATAAAGTATTAGTACCTGTTTTGTATTAATAATTTTGTTAGACAAAACCTATAATAAAAAGTAACAATAATTTCATACAAATTTTTGTAATGGTACGAATTTTCTTGAAAATTAGAGAAAATATAAATTATTTGTTAAAAGACTAATAAACCTGTTAATCATAATTTTCAATCTCACTCTTCTAATTGAGCAAATAATCTTTGATTCGAAAGGTTCCCATAATTTTTCATGTGAGTGCTTGTGAGTTTTCATTTTATACAATACATGTGCATACTGAAGTATATATATATATATACGTATGTATGTACGCACGTTTAATAAATAGACACACATGTACTTTACATATGCGTGTTAATTCATTTAAGAAATGAAGAATCTAACACGCCAGGGCTCAATAATTCAAAATAAATTAAATCAGAAATTCAAATTAAATTAAATTAGTTAGAGCTATGATTAACTTTATGTGAAATGCGGTACGGAATTTAAAGAATTTCAAACATACGGTAGAAAATAGATTTGTCAATATTACCTCTAAATAATACAAGTGCGTGTGTGTTTAATTCATATATACATACATGCATACATATACATACATATATGCATGAATGTATGTATAAAACATACATGTATATATATATATATATATATATATATATATATATATATATATATATATATATATATATGTATATATACACAAATATATATGTACGTATATCTATCTATCTATATTATATATATTTTTTTGCTGTAGTTTCAGCTCATAGCTGCGGATATATATATATATATATATATATATATATATATATATACATACACGTGTGTATTTATATATCTGTGTGAGTCATCCTTATGTATGTAGGCATGTATGTATAGATAGATAAATACATTGATAGATAGATATACCAATATTTCTATTTGAATAATTGTATTGAAATTTATTTATTTCTTCCTTATTTCTTGTAGTTTTCTCCTCTTCATTTTCCTGTTCTTCTTCATCTTCTTAATCTTCTTGTTCTTGTTCTTCATCTTCTTCTTCGTCTTATTATTATTATTATTATTATTATTATTATCATTATTATTATTATTATTATTATTATTATTATTATTATTATTATTATTATTTCCTCTATGTATCTCAGTCAAGATATATAGATTTGGATGTATGCGCATTTACGTGCTGTTTTGAAAAGACAAGTAATTTTTTTTTCTTTTTTTTATTATTTTGAGCAGAAGTAGGTTTTTATTTTATGTCACCATAACTTGTTATTTCTCATCAGTTTATAAAATATTCTAATTTCTTATTTCTGATACGTTTTCAATGGTTCCGGTGGCATCTGGTGCAGCGACTTTCTTATTGGAATCGGTCTATTCTAAACAACAACGTGCACTTTGCTAAAACCAATAGTAAGTTTAAAATTGTTCCCTTACCATTTACAAACATATTGTCACTTAACTTTTGACAATGCGTGATTTTTTTCTTTCCTTTACTGTTCTTTTTTTTTTTCTTTACGTTCCTTCTCATTCACTTAACACAATCAAAATACCCAGCTTTTGAATTTCACGTCTTTCTGCCAGTCAATAAATTTTCCGTTTTTCTTATATGTATGTGTACCAACGCAAACATTCATTCACAGAATGGAAGAATTTGGATTATCATCAATGGTACATTAACATGGCTATCATTTCTGTGACTGAAACTTGCTTGAAAAATCATGTATTGAACATCGTGCTAACTAATGAAATCACTAGCTCTTCTATTGGTTTCTCTTTTGGGGATGCTATTTCCATGGTAGTGAAAATTGGTTTTATTACATTTGATGCTGCCAAATTTCTTTTCACATATGCTCTTCCAAAACCATTGAAAGAATCACTGAATCTATGCTCATTGTTCTTTTATAAAAGTTCGTTCGTCTATTTTTGCCCTTTGAAATTTCATAATATTCTTTGGCATTAACCAGCCTTGATTTCTCTCTTGAGTAAATTCCTGACCACAAATCAAAGAGGAATTAGATGATTTCGAATTTGCCTCAAGACTTCTAATGCAGCGATTATTTCTATTCCAAGTACATAGAACAGACTACCTATCAACCTATCAACTCACATTCTTACACGTATGAAACTAGTTTTCAGAAAATCGATCTGATGGAATGCGTTTTCCTTGACAATATTTACAGAGTCAAAGGCAGTGTGGCGGCAGAGTAACACGAGACTGTCTGAAAAAAGAAATTCTTTGTGGACTTCAGTTACTTTAATTTCCATTCTGAGTTCGAATCTTGCCGAGGTCGACTTTCTCTTCAGATATATGCATCGGAATGACTTTTGAGTAATTGAGGAAACAACAACTTGAATATATGCCAAGGCAACAGCAACGTCCTCTCAATGATTATCCAGAGATGACTTTTAAAATGAGAATATCTGAAATAATCTCGACTTCTCTCAAAAACGAGAATATGGAAAATGAACCTGGCCGCTATCAAAAATTAATTAAAAAAACAGGAAAAATAATCCAGAATCTTTGTCAAACACCAGATCGATCCCAAAACCTAATCAGTGTGTGCCAGTCACAAGGCCAAACATCCCTCAAAGTTTCATCCGAACCCACCCAGTGGTTCTTAAGATATCTTGTCCATGGACAAACAAATATGACTGAACAATACTTCCACTTTCACTAAGGCAGAGGTAATGAAGCGACACATAAAAGGTTTATGTCAAAATGTATTTTGTTTGTGTTTTTTATTTAATATTTTTATCTTATGTTTTTTAATTGGCATGACTGTGTGGTAAGAAGCTTGTTTCCCAACCACATGGTTCCAGGTTCAGTCCCATTGCGTGGTACCTCGGGGTAAGTGTCTTTTATTATAGCCTTGGTCCAACCAAAGCCTTGCAAGTGGATTTGGTAAATGGAAACTAAAAGAAGTCTGTCATATATATGTGTGTGTGTGTGTGTGTGTGTCTGTGTTCATTCCACCATCACCATCGCTTGATAACCGACAGAACAAGTACTAGGCTTACAAAGAATAAGTGCTGGAATCAATTTCTTCAACTAACACTCCATAAAGGCAGTGCTCCAGCAAGGCCACAGTCAAATGACTGAAACAAGTGAAAGAATAAAAGAATAAAACGAATGATAAATGAAAGAGGAAAAAAAAACAAAAGCTATATTTTTCCTGCGGTTTTCCTCTCTGTTCTCCATTGTTTTATTTTCTCACGCTGTTTCATAATTCGAAGAACAGAATTAAAATTCTAGAGAGTTTTGCCAAAATGGATAACAATACATTCCAGACAGTTTATAAATAAATAAATAGCGATCTGCTTAAAAGAATAAAAAAACTAAAAGCAAAAAAAAAAAAGAAAAAAAGAAATGAAATAAAAATTTCCCAAAAAAAAACATCATTCAGCTATGCTTTTTGTAATGCGATTTTGTTTTAGCTATTGCTGTTGTCGATGAAAGTGATGATGATGATGATGATGATGATGATGATGATGATGATGATGACGATGATGATTGTTAATGTATATATGATATTAGTAAGTATGCTTGCGTGTACATTTTCTAGTATATTCAATCTTCTGTCTTTCATTTGTTATACACACACACACACACACACACACACACACACACACACACACACACATATATATATATATATATATTCATCTGTATATATATATATGTCTGTGTGTGTGTGTGTGTGTGTGTGTGTGTGTATCATCACCGTCATCATCATTTAACGTTTTCCATGCTGGCATGGGCTGGACGGTTTCACTGGGGACTGGGAAGCCAGAAGGCCACACCAGGCTCCAATCCGATCTGGCAATGTTTCTAGAGCTGGATGCCCTTCCTAACGCCAACCACTCCGAGAGTGTAGTGGGTGCTTTTTATGTGCCACCAGCATGGGAGCCAGTCAGGCGGTACTGTCATCTGCCACGACACACATATATGTGTAGGTATATGTATGTCTATATATATATGTGTGTGTGTGTGTGTGTGTGTGTGTGTGTTTGTATGTGTCAGAGGTGATGGTGGTGTCGGAGGTGGTTGTGGTGTTGGAGGTGATGGTGGTCGTCAACGTTATCATCGCGATGAAGACATTCACTATAATGATGATGATAGCAATGACTACAATGAAGGTGTTGGTGATGATGATAATGATGATGATGATGGTGGTGGTGGTGACTGTATGCTAATGCATGTACTTGTACGTGTGTGTGTGTGTGTGTGTGTGTGTGTGTATCAGAAATATTAAAACAAAAATGTTATAACTACACTATTTACCAGCGTCATTTTCCTTATTTCTATGCCAGTGATGATGATGATGATGATGATGATGATGATGATGATGATGATGATGATGAGAAGGAGAAGGAAGCAGAGGAGGAAGGTGCTGGGAGGTTGTTCTGTGGTGGTGGCAGTGGTGGTTACATTACTGCTGCAGGCGTTAGTAGTAATGAAGATGATGGCAATGATGATGATGATGATGATGATGATGACGACGACGACGACGACGATGATGATGATGATGATGATGATGACGATGACGATGATGATGATGATGATAATGATGGTGGTGGTGGTGGTGGTGGTGGTGGTGACGATGATGACGACGACAATGATTAAGACTGATGTGATGGTGCGGCGGTGGTAGCAACAGCAGCAGTGGTGGTGGTGGTGGTGTTGGCGTTGGTATTGGTGGTGGTGGTGTTGGAGGTGGTGTGGAGTTGGTGGTGATGGTGGTGGTGGTGGTAGCGATTGACGGGCATCTGTACATATACCTATGTGAGTATGTGAGAGTATGTATGTGTTGTTTACCTGATTTTGTTTGTTCTTTTGGTTCTTTTTTTTTTCGTTTTGTTATTTCTTTTTATCAGAATACTGTCATTATGTCAAAATAGACAAACACATGCACAGACATACGCCCCACCCACCCCCATACATTCATATTATGCAAATACAGACAACCACATATGCACATTCTTACAAACATACATACATAATTATATACATACATGCATACATACACAAGCTTACATACCCATATACAACATATATATATTCTACTTATATACACACAAACATATACATACATACTTACATACACACACACGTTCATACATACACACATACATATATATATATATATACATACATACATACCTACATACACACACCTACGTACACATTTATACATACATGCATACATGCACACTAATATATACACATATCATACATACATATATACATACATACACACACCCACATACATATTTATACATATATGCACAAACATACATACACACAGTATACTTACATATATACATACAAACATCTATACACACACATACATACATATATACATACACACACCCACATACACATTTATGCAAAAAAGCATGCATACACAAACATACATACATACATATATATACATACACACATACACCTACATATATATATATATATATATATATATATATATATATATATATATATATATATATATATACATACATAAATGCATACACCCACATATACACATTCATATATACATGAATACATATACAAGCATACATACATAGACATACACACAAATACTTACATACATACATACATACAGGCACATATACACATTCATACATAGATGAATACATACACATATTCATACATACATGGACACACGCATACATACACACACACATACATACATACATACGCACACTTACATACATACACACACACACACATACATAAATACATACACACACATACATACATACACAGACACACGCACATACATACATGCATACATACATACACACACACAGACATACACACATACATACACACATACAAATACATGCAAATATTCTTCACATTTATGTACATATATCTATCTCTAAAAGTTATAACATGCTTTTAGCATTTTTCACAACAGACAGAAAAGTCACTAGAATTATATTTTATGTATTAACTCAGATATTAAAGAAAATTATTTTATTTTGTTTTTATTGTATTGTTATTTCACTAAAAACAATAATACAATTTAATATTTTCCTTGTTTTAAACAAATACTATTCATTTATGTTTATTTAAATTATGGTCTCTTTTTATTTTTTAAATCCTATTTATAATTTATTTCAAACCTCAACGTATGAAATAAATTATAAATAAGATTTTAAAACATTCTCTATCTCTGTGTGTGTGTATATATGTGTGTGTGTTTGACAGTGTGAACAAGAGAGAGACAGAGAAGCAGAAAGAAAGAGAGGAAGAGAGAGCGAGAGGGAGAGAGAGAAATGTGTGTGCATTAGTGTATGTCTATCTGCATACATACATATACATATATATATATATATATATATATATATATATATATATATATACAAACCACATGGTTCTGGGTTCAGTCCCACAGCATGGCACCTTGGGCAAGTGTCTTCTACTATAGCCTCGGGCCGACGAAAGCCTTGTGAGTGAAGAAATACTAGGTCAACAAAGAATAAGTCTTGGGGTGAATTTGTTCAACTAAAAGCGCTGCTCCACAGTCAAATGATTGAAATAAGGAAATATATATGTGGTTGACCACTAACTCCAAAAGTTTTGGATTCTCTCCCCGTTTATTTCCTCGTATTCCTTTCTGCTGAAGTGCATAGGCTCGAAACATAAAAGACTTTCTCACCTTCCCGACCATCAAACTAATACACCTGCTTGTTGTTTATACATCTGTTTTCGTTTTTTGTTTTTCTGTAAATTTCAACTATATATATATATATATATATATATATATATATATATATATATATATATATATATATATATATATATATATATATATATATATATATATATATATATATATATATGTATGTATGTATAAATATATATATAATATACATTTATATATATGAGCTACAAACTATCTGTTTATGTCTTGGCGAAATTTTCCGTTTGTTGTGTTTCTTTTAAACTTTTGGAATAT
>NC_142945.1:7178902-7193902 GCF_046866305.1 Octopus bimaculoides | reverse complement strand
AGTAACTAATATTAATGGCTATCACATAGAATATATGGCTTTTTCATGTGCTTGCAGCCGTAGAGAAGGAAAATAAAACTAGAATTTTTTTTTCTGCTATTTTTTTTATTTTCCTCAGTTATATATGTTTTTTTTCATGATTTGTTTTTCTGCAAAAGTTACTTTGAATGATAGTGTATTTCATTCTGATCATTATCATCATCACCATCATCATCCCCTCCTCCTCTTCCTCCTCCTCCTCATCATCATCATCATTATCATCATCGTGGTCATTATCGTCATCATCATCATCATCATCATCCTCGCCTTTTTGTGATAATTTTGCAGCTTTAATAAAAGTACAAGTGTGTATCATCATCATCATCAGCTCCATCATCATCATCGTTTAGCATCTGCTTTCCATGCTAGCATGGGTTGGACGGTTTAACTGAGGACTTTAACTTCACCTTACCCAAAATAATTACAAATGACTTGAGATACTCGTCGTGCCTTGGTTTTTGTTGTCCATTTCATCTAATATATATATATATATATATATATATATATATATATATATATATATATATATAAGAGCTAAACAATTGTGCTGTCTTTAACTGATGAAGCAACGGAAATTGCTGAAACTGGTGCATCAGTTTTAAGAATTCTTGATTGGTACTTTGCGGACAATAATGGTCCCTGTTAACCTGTTAGTGTATATGTTTTCATTCATGTGCATTACCTACAGTATTAGAGTGGTTTAGCTCTTATTTCTAGCAATGTAGGTGTTTCCTAACAGCCTAGTCACATTCAGTGTGTGTGTGTGTGTGTGCATGTATACGTATATAAGTATATGTATATATATATATATATACATCTATATACATATGTGTGTGTGTGTGTATGTATATGTATATATAGACATCTATATACATATGTGTGTGTGCATATATATATATATATATATATATATATATATATATATACATATACATGTATATATATACACACATATATATACATTTATATGCTTCTGTGTGTGAGTTTATGGCCATGCAATGGTGAGTATGTATGCGTAAATGTGTAATTGTGGAATCATGTTTAAGCGGAACAAAATGAAATATACGAACCTAAAGGTCAGCCATAAATGCTACTTTCATGATCTTTAGCATCAATTAAAATTCAAAAGAATCGTAATAGGTTATTAGGTGAGGGCAAGGTTGTTTATTTATTTGTTTTCTTACTTTACTGAAGGTACTTCATGAATCTCATAATGCCATGGAAGTCTCCAGAACTGTTAGTCATGTAAAATATCTAATATTATCTTTCCAACAGGAATATGTCTTGTAGAGAAATCTTTAGAGCACTGAACGGCCAATTTAAATGTTAGCTGCTTCATCCTAGCGTTTATAGCTTATTATAAGCCATTTTGACTAAACCACACACACATACACATGCACGCACGCACACACCCACGCACATGCTCATACACACAATCATATACACACACATAATGACACACAAGCACATATACATCTATATATGCATGTATCTGTGCGTGCGTTTGTATGCATGTATTTATGTACGTATGTATGTAAGTATGTATGTATGTATGTATGTATGTATGTATGTATGTATGTATGTATGTATGTATGTATGGTGGTTGTAGGTGTTGCTCGGCGATAAGAAGTTTGCTTCTGAACCACATAGTTCTGGGTTCAGTCTTGCTGCATGTCTCCTTTGACAACTGTCCTCTACCATTGCCCCTGGTTGACCAAACTCTTCTGAGTGGATTTGGTAGATAGAAACTGAAAGAAGCCGTTATACACATGGATATTGTGTGTGTGTGTGTGTGTGTGTGTGTGTGTGTGTGTGTGTGTGTGTGTGTGTGTGTGCGTGTGTAAATGTATACATTACTGCTGGTGCCGCTCTGTGTTGAAATGGCATAACTCCTTTATTCTTTTATTTGTTTCAGTCATGGCTGCGGCCATGCTGGAGCATCACCTTTATTCAAAGAAATCGACCCCAGGACTTATTCTTTGTAAGCCTAGTACTTATTCTATCGGCCTCATTTGCTGAAACGCTAAGTTACGGGGACATAAACACACCGACATTGGTTGTCAAGTGATGGCAGTGGGGACAAACACAGACACACACACACACACACACACACACACACACACACACACACACACACACACACACACATATATATATATATATATATATATATATATATATATATATATATATATATATATATATATATATACAATGGGCTTCTTTCAGTTTCTGTCTACCAGATCCACTCACAAGGCTTTGGTTGGCCCAAGGCTATAGTAAAATACACTTACCTAAGGTGCCACACAGTTGAACTTAACTCGAAACCATGTGGTTGGTTAGCAAGCTACTTACCACACAGCCACTCCTGCGCCTATAGTTATAAATGATCATCACCATCGTACATACAAAGAGTATCATTCTTTTCCAATATTCCTCAAGAACTTGTCTGACAATGAGAAAAATATTACCTTTTTTGGAGACAGGTGAGAGTTGGGAATAAGAAGAACAGCCATACTATGAGTCTCTGAAATTATCGTCTAACAGAATCAAACATGCAACCACAAGATGGCAAAATGAATTTCTGAAATTTCTTAGCCACACAGCTATTTCAGTACCAGTATATGAATTACCGTTAAAAAGAAATATGAACTTTATCGATAAGATTTGCTATTAGTTATATTTGATGTAAACAACAGAGCAGAATATTTCATATGGAAATCTGTCAGGTTGTTTTGTTTACTAAAATATTTATGTATATAAGAACAAAACAATTGACTATTAATTAAACATTTTATGTATTATAATTTCTTAGAGGCTATTAGTTTGTTTGTTTAGTCTGTGGTTTTCAAAAAGTATCATAAATCATGAATATTTATGAATCACATGATCGGTATCTTGGCCACAGAATATCATTTTACATTCAGTGACCGAGTTAATCACTTGGTTCGTGCTTGGCTTGAATACTTTACAACAGAATGGAATCTACTGAAAGCATTACTCGGGGCTAAAGCACCAGTTAAGCCCAATGGCCACCAGGTGATGAGTTGTTCAGGAAATTAATCCTTTCTACTGTAGGCACAAGGCCTGAAATTTGGTGGGGGAAGGGATGAAGTCGATTACATCGATACCAGTATGTAACTGGTACTTATTTAATCAACCCTTAAAGGATGAAAGGCAAAGATGACTTTGGTGGATTTTGAACTCAGAACATAAGGATGAACAAAATGCAGCTAAGCATTACACCTGGTGAGCTAATGATTCTTTTTTACTCTAGGCACAATGCCTGAAATTTTGGGGGAGGGAGCCAGTCAATTAGATCAACCCTAGTACACAACTGGTACTTATTTTATTGACCCCGAAAGGATGAAAGGCAAAGTCAACCTCGGTGGAATTTGAACTCAGAACGTAAAGAGACAAAATAGCGCTAAGCATTTTGCCCAGTGTACTAATGATTTTGCCAGCTTGCCTCTTTTGTTCTGGTAATTAATGTTATAACAGATGAATAGGTACAGAGTGTGGAGTGGGAGATGCCCGTGGCAGAGTAAATGAGACCAAAGAAGACTCAGGTGAGTAATTGGGGAGATGGTCCCTTGTTTTTTCTCTTGTTTTTAGAATGCTGGGTCTCACAGAACAGATTGATTCAGGATTAGAATGAGGGGAGATGAGCTTACAATACAGCAAAGCATGCAATCCATGTTGGTGGTGGTGGTGGTGATGCTAATGATGATGATGCTGAGATGAAAATGATGGTGTTGATAGTAATGACAGTGATGTGTCTTCCTCCAAAGCAACCGGCATACACAAGGTTACAATGTCAGAATGTCCTCAAACACCGTCACCAGAAACCATTGGAAATAATGTAATGAAGCCCTTCTGCCAATCTAGCTCTAAATTATTACACACACACATACACACACACACATGCACCACAAATCCACATGCACATCAGACGTTAGTGCGTGTGTATATTAGACACACATGCACACACACAACATAATTTCACATCACATTTGAAAGGAAAATATTTTCAATGGAATAAATAAAATAACACTGATATGATTTGCATACACACATAAAAATATTACATACATACATACTAACATATATACACATATCTATATATATCCACACGCACACATATATAAATACGTATATATACACACACACACATATATATACACACATATACACATATATGCATACATATATATTTATTTATATATATTTGTACACATATCTTGTTATCTATCTATCTATATGTACATATATATATATATATACACACAAATGTATGCATTCATATATATATATATATATATATATGTATGTATGTATGTATATAAATGGGTGTATGTGTGTGTGTGTGTATGTTTGTCCCTGTGTCTGTTTCTGTGTCTGTGTGTGTATGTGTGTCTGTGTGTGTGTGCAATATGAATTTGCTATATAAAGCAGAAGAATTTCGTGTCATCATGTGCAAATGTTATTTATTACAAATGTAGCTCACAGGTTTTCACCCATCAAAAATAATTAGCTTTTGTGCATTTATCTTTTATCCATGATTGCCGATAATTCACAATTCAACATCAATCACCAGCAAAATGTTTCGCTATGTCATAATAATTAGTGGAAGTATGTTTGAAGTTCAATATAGCTATAAATCTAGACATCAGGAGGTAGTCAGTAGGAAGTTTTTCCTACAATAATATTATGAGAGACTGCTTCTGACTTCAGTCTCTATATAAAGGATGATGGCCGTGTTGTAAGCTTGAGTTTTATCATCTAATTCCCATGTGGTCGTACTGAGAAGCAAGATGAAACAGGCAAGAGAAGGCTTTGACCATAGATGTCATCGTTGCTGGTGGTGGTGGTAGTGGTGGTGGTGGTGGTGCTGTTGGTGCTCTTGTTGTTGTTGTCTATTAACCCTAGGTCAGTCCTGAGTGAGCAAACTTAAGATCAAATGCATTCTAGAAGTGACCATCTCATCTTGATATATGTGTGCGTGTATATATATATATGCCAAATCAGATTGGAGCCTGGTGTAGCCACCTGGTTCACCAGTCCTCAGTCAAATCGTCTAACCCATGCTAGCATGGAAAGCGGATGTTAAACAATGATGATGATGATGATGATATATATATATATATATATATATATATATATATATATATATATATATATATATATATATTATATATATATACACATATATATATAATTTAGAGAAAAGAACAAAAGTTCATGAACTCATCCATGAAAATCAACAATCACATATAGAAAAATTTTATTTAATTGAGTTTTTACCTGTGAATTTGGATTTTTATCCCTAATATTATTATATATATATACAACTATAAATAAGGGTATGCCGGGCTAAATGTTTAGCAGTATTTCACCTGTCGCTACACTTTGAGTACAAATTCCGCCAAGGTCGACTTTGCCTTTTATCTTTTCAGGGTCAATTAAATAAGTACCACTTATGCCCTGGGGTCGATGTAATCAATTTAATCCCTTCCCCTCAATTTGAGGCTTTGTGCTTCCAGTAGAAAGAATTATTATTATTATTATTATTATTATTATTATTATTATTATTATTATTATGGTGGCCAGCTAGTTGAACTGTCAGCACATTGAACAAAATGCTTTTTGGTATTCCATCCATCTTCACATTCTGAGTTCAAATTCTCCCGAGATAGACTCAGCCGTTCATCCTTTCAGGGACGATAAAATAAATGCCAGTTGTGTACTGGGGTCAGTGTAATCTACTCTATCCCTCCCACAAAATTTAGAAGAAAGGGTTGTTATTGTTACATGCTTTCACTGCACTGCCGTGCACAACTCTGTGTATCTTGGTTATGTGCTGTGGTTTGCTTTGGTGCTGCCATTTTTACTGCATGGAAAATGCTCTATACAGGATATATGTGGTGCCTACTAGTGCTCTATACAGGATATATGTGGTGCCTAGTGGTGCTGTATATATTCATAAGTCCCGGTGTTTTGGTAATGCATATGTCTGTATATTTTTTAATCATACCGAATGCACCTACCACTATAGTGATTATTTCTGTCTTCAAGCTTCTCATTTGAGAAGGCCCCATTCCCAGATCTTTGTACTTCAAGAGTTTCATCATTTCTTTTAGAGATACACTGTCATCCATTGGAACTGATATGTCAATTTGAAGGCATTTGTTTCCCTTGCTGATCGCTGACAGCAGTATCTGGCCTTTAGCCCTGATCCTTCTGTGTGCATTCGTGTATCACAGAATATGGTCGCCTTGTCATTTTCTGATACCTTTTTTCTAGGATATGCATACACCATTATTTATCTGCTGCCATTTCACAACTCTGGCACAGCTCGCAGAGTGTGCATAAGTCCCAATCTGTCACATCTATAGATGTTTTCCTTCTCGACCAGGAGTGGGCAGCCAGAGACAATATGATTTATTGTCACTTTCTCTTATCATCACATATTCAGCAGTTATGTGTATTTGTTTCGATATGTTTTTGGAGGTTTCTGATGGGTGGGTGGGGTGGGGATGGTGGTGGGGGGGGGGGGACTTCAATCTTGGCTTTCAGTCTCAAGCTTCTCAACCAGTGTTGGAATTTGTCATTTTTTTTGTTGCTTATCATCATCATCATCATCATCATCATCATCATCATCATCATTATTATTATTATTATCATTATTATTATTATTATTAATATTATTATTAATATTATTATTTATCACAGTGATGATTAGAAGGAAAAAAAAAGTGGGGGGGGGATATCAATGCTATTTCCCAATGGATATGTCAAATATTAATACATCAAAATGCTGCTATGATATCTATTCCATTCAATGATTCACAATGGCACATGAATAACACAAAACAGTTTTAATTATCTTCAAACGAATCAAACAACATTACCAACTGAGATTCCATCAAAATTCCTACGTTTTATTATGGAAACGGCTTAGAAGTATTCCATGCTGCTACAAGGGAAACTAATTTTCTTAATTTTTAATTTTATCTATCTATCTATCTATCTATCTATCTATCTATCTATCTATCCATCTAACTATCTATCTTTATATATATATATATATATATATATATATATATATATATATATATATATATATATATATATACATATGTGTGTGTGTATGTATGTATATATATATATATATATGTATATATATATATATATATATATATATATATATATATATATATATATATATATATATATATATATATATATGTATATGTATGTATGTATATACATATATATATGTATACATATATACATATGCGTGAGCACACACACACACAAATATATATATTTATATATATGCTTATACTTACATACATGTATACATTCATACATATACGTACATATATATAGATAGATACATGGAGAGACTGATACAGATGTAGATAAATACACATACACACGAACACACTCATAGACATGCATGTGTGTGTGTGTGTGTGTGTGTGTGTGTGTGTGTGTTAGAAGAATTATCTAGCAACTATCTACCAATATATATATACATATATACATGTTATACAGATATGTGTGTATATATATATATATATAGATATATAGATATATATTTGCAAGTGCACACATACATATACACACTTATATACACATACATATGCACATATATTTATCTTTCTATTTATCTATTTATACATACATGCGTGTGTATGTATGTATGTATGTATGTATATATTCCTCCATCTGAGCTCACAGCCCTAACTATTCTCTCAAACACATTTTTCTGTCTGCCTTTTCCCTATCTTGACTGACCCCCACCCCCTCCCACCATCCTTGACAATATGTCTTCTTAACACAGCACATCTCATCCACTGTTGCTCCAATATTGTCGCAGAATATAAATATACATATCCAATTATTTTTTACACTAAATTTTCATTTTTATTTCGTTCTTTTTTCTTCTCTCATATTTATGAAGAATTTTTCTCAATTATCAATTCAATTCCAATTTTAAATTTTTCTCACATTACCTGACACCCCTAGTGCTCCTTATTCATTTTTCATTAATTCCTATTTACATCTACATCTTCATCCTCATCTACCCACATGAAAACTAAGAAACTAGAACATGCTTCTTTCTCTGCACAAATTCATATTTAATCATAAAAATTTTAAGAACATTTTTAACACTGAAGCTCAAAGTAGATAAGGCTAGAAATAACTAGAAACTAAAAATAGATGGCAAGCTCACAGAACCATAAGAAGGTGAAGGAAATGCTTGGCAGTATGTTGTCCATTTTCCTATTCTGAGTTCAAATTCCACTGAGCTCATCTTTACCTTTCATCCTTTTAGGGGTCGATAAAGTATGTACCAGGTTGAGCACTGGGGTTAATGTAATTGGTTTAAGAGTATAAAATCTGCATACCTCTTCAAAGCCATGCTGAGCCACTATGACATATTGGCTCAACATGGCTTTGAAGAGGTCTGCAGATTTTATACTTACAAAAATATATATGAGTGTATATATATATATATATATATATATATATATATATATATATATATATATATATATATATATTTATAAGCAATGTTAATTCTCTAAATGAGATCGGCGGCTATCGGACGCTGACGAAGGGAAATAACCCTGAAACCCGGGTCCGTTCGTGCTACAGATCACGATGAGAGGGATAACTTCCCTTGGCAAAACAAACAGGACACAGAAGTGTGTCGATAAGCCAGCTGGAGGAGATGTCCTCCTGTGGCTAAAAGCAACAGTAACATCCACCCCTAGGGGTCAGCCACATTTAAGTGGCAATATACTTCACTTTATATATATATATATATATATATATATATATATATATATATATATATATATATATATATGTATGTATAAATGTATGTATGTATATTTTTTCAATATGTTCAAATAGCAAGGAAAAATAGATAAATAGTTACCACAGTAGCAAAAATTCACATAAATGCCAAAGATATTACAGACTACCTATAAAAGTAGGAATTCCAGGGTTAAATGAAATGTCTTTGTATAACATGGATAAATTAAGAAATGGAGTCAAATACAGGTGTTATTCAAACCATTTATATTTCCAACATATGTTTCGAAAAAAGCATTGAGATTATTCCAGAGGAAATAAAAATGATGTAAAACAATGCATTCATCTCATCAGGGAAGAAAAGAAACAAAAGACACCAATGAGCCATTTTAACCAAATGTGATTACCATGTACATAAATGTATATATATGTGTGTGTGCATACATATATATGCACATATATATATCCATATATGTATCTATATATCAATATATATCCATATATGTATCTATATATCAATATATATCCATATATGTATCTATATATCAATATATATCCATATATGTATCTATATATCAATATATATCCATATATGTATCTATATATATTCTACATGTATATGTATATACACATATACTCAACACACACACACACACACACATATAAGTGTGTGTGTGTGTGTGTGTGTGTGTGTGTGTATGTGTGTGTGTGTGTACGTGTTTGAATGTATATGCAAAGATATATACATGTAGAATATATATGTGTGCATTTGAATATACATGTATACACACACACATATACATACATACATATATATGTATGTGTGTGTGTGTGTGTCAAATAATTAAATAAAGAAGAACTAAAAACTTCAAGGAACTGAAATTTAATGCAAATATGAGTTGCAAAATGGAAAAATATCTCATTAACTGCCTCACATGCCCACAATGTACTGAGAATTATATTGGCCAAATGGGACCAAAATTAATACATCGGATTAGAGTTCATAAACAACAAAGCAAAATATCCATCTCTTAGAAATGTTTCATGTAGTGAACATCTAAATATTTGTTCAAGTATAAATTCGAAATAAAAAAAAGAGAATGGTCAACTACAAAAGGCAACAGATGAATGTTTTATAAGCAACTAAATTGAAAATAGTGAACACCACTTCTAAAGACAACTTCCTCTATGTTGATTACCCTATCACTCATGTGTTTGTAAAGCTATAAAAAGTGAAAGCACATACACACAAATAAAATTTCTTTCCAAAAATTTGTTTGTCTGTTTCTAGTTGAGGTTTCTTTATATAATTAATAACTTTTAATTTAAGAAAATAGTTACACACACATACATATGTGTATATAGATAGATAAGTAGATAGATAGATAGATAGATAGATAGATAGATAGATAGATAGATAGATAGATAGATAGATAGATAGATAGATAGATAGATAGATTTACATATACATATAAATAGGTATAGACATATATAGTGAGGGCACATGGCTTAGTGATTAGAGTGTTGAGCTCAATATTGCTAAATCGTGGTTTCAATTCCTAGACCAAGCGGTGCATTGTGTTCTTGAGCAAAACACTTCACCTCACATTGCTCTGCAATCACTTCAACACACCTGGCACTTAGTATGCAGTGCATCTTCAGAAAACGTCGATTTGATGATGGGAGCAAGCTAATGTGTGACACAATCATTCGATCTCTATAAACGAATCCTTTGTGCCGGTCATTCGGCAAAAGCTGAACACCTATACGTTGTCTTTGACCGCAGAGTCCATCATATATGGGTTTCCACAAAGTTTTTCTTTACTAAATATATTCACAAGGCATAGATTAACTCAAAGCTACTGTAAAAAACACTTGCCCAAGGTGCCACCTAGAGGAATTGAACCCAAAAACATGCGTTTGCAAAGCAAGCTTCTTAACCATGTAGTCACATCTGCGCTTATCTAAGATCAATGAGATTCCAGCCTTGACCGTTTTTCCCCCAAATAGCCTTCACTATATTCTTCAATGCATCCTTCATATTCTGAGATGTTAGTGTATAATTTGAAGGAGATTTGGCAGCTACATCTAGCAGGTGGAGAAGCTGTCATATTATGATATTAAACTTCACGTTTGGAATCATTTCACTTTTGTTCTTGATGCCCTTGGGGAATTGTGACTATCACAAATGTCTTGGTTTAAACGTTTCTAAAGAGACTGCCAGAATTTTCATGTAAGAAGCTTACATAAGAAATCTTTATTTCAGATCAAGTAACACCTTGGAAATGCATACAGTTTCAAAGACACTTCTAACACAAGACAACATGATGGGGGTAAGAGGTGGTGGGGTGGCAGGGAGGTGTGTATATAAACATCATGACTTCGTTAAAGATTTTGATGATTATGATGACGATGACAACAACAATGACATTGATGGTGGTGTAGTGGCAGATGTGATAGCAATGACAATGACGACAATGATGACAAGGTTTGTGCTTGTGGTTGCTGTGGTGGTGGTGGTGGTGATGATAGTGGTGGTAGTGGTATTGGTGGTGGTGGTATTTGTGGTGGTGGTGGTGGTGATGGTGAAAGTGATAATCCTGATGATAAAGATGGTGAGGCGGTGGTGTTGATGGTGGTGATGGTGGTGGTGGTGATGGTAGTGGTGGTGGTTGTGGTTGTGGTTGTGGTGGTGGTAATGGTGGTGAAAGTGATAATGATGACGATAAAGGTGGTGGTAGTGCTGTTGCTGCTACTGCCACTGTTGCCACTGCTGGCAGTGCCATGGGAACACTTCAGCCCAGTTTCAATTAGGTATGGAAAATACGTTTATTAAGAAATATAAACTAAAGACTCTACTCTGTAACAACACAAACAGAATGAGAAAACACAATGGAAAGCAATTAAAAACAACGAAACCAAATCAAAAGTTGAGGTAGTTAGCTTCCTTCAGCATTTGAAATCCTAACTTCAAATAACTGAGTAATTACACTCTACACTTTTTAAACATTATTTGCTGACATTATCACAGGATTGACAAACTGAGTTTTTGTATCTGCTCAAAACCAGACTCAGGAAAGAAAAACTGCCACACAAATGATGCTTTGAAACATTCAGCGACCGAGATATCAGGAAAAAGACAAGTGAAGTCCTAAAGGAGTGAACCAAATGGAAATACTGGACAGATGCCTGCTGAAACCGATGACCAAGATATTTGACCAGAAAAAAATTATGCAGACAATCAGCCAACAAATATGGTGGATTTTTATATTGGATAAAAATTACTGAGCAAAACAGCTGATAAGCAGATGACATCAGCAGGCAGTTTATTAGCCAAAACACTAGGACACAGGTGGACAAAAACAAGTGACATCATCAAGTTGACAACCAATCAGGACTTACACATGTAAGCGTGTGTGTGCGTGTATGTATGCATGTATGTGTATGTTTGTGTATGTATATATATATATATATAATGTGTGTGTGTGTCTATATATATATATATATATATATATATATATATATATATGCAGGGCAGGGAATCGTCAATTAGTAATAAAATTAATAATTAACAATTTTGCCGGGTAGCTCAGTATGTTGGAGAAGCAGGTTACTGTCAATCCTTATATATTTATGATTATTATTATATATATATATATATATATATATAATATTACATACATATATTATATATATAAAGTCGTATTATTACCTTTATACCCTACTTTTCTTATATTATATATATGTGTGTGTATGTGTGTGTGTGTGTGTGTGTGTGTGTGTGTGTGTGTGTGTGTGTGTGTCTGTATGTATGTAATTTTGTTCTTTTTTGCTTCAGTCATTTGACTGCGGCCATATTGGAGCACCAGCTTCAGTCGAACGACTTGATCCCAGAACTTATTCTATCAGTCTCTTTTGCTCAACCGCTAATGTTACCGGGATGAAGACACACCAACAATAAATTAGTTAATTCAAATAAACAAACAATAAAATTAACAATAACAACAAGAGGATATTGCACAAAGAATGTATTAGTTTTGACACTCAATAAAAAGAGAGAATTTTTGACGTTTCGAGCATAGCTCTTTGTCGGAAAGGAGAAACGGAAAAGTCCAAAGAAGAAAAACAAGCCACCAACAACACATGTGTAGTTACATTGCTCTATAACAAACTGAGGGAAAAAAACCCTTCAAAGGGGCCACTCGTACTTCAGTTGGATACCATATAGATATTGGTATGATTTAATAAATGATAAAGACAAATTAAATATAGAGATATTCTATTAGCAATCCAATAATTTATTTGTATTACAATATTAGATTAAAAATTATGAATATATAACATAACATAATATTATATAAATATACATATAAATATTCATTAATTAGCTCATCCAATTTAAATTGGCTGTGTTATTCAAAATGCCTTAGACCACAGTGAATGTGCCAAGAGATTATCTCTGGTAGACAGATAAAAGCACAGATTTTTAGCATTTGTTGTCTACTCAAAATGATTTCTCTTGATGTTTACCACAGTGTAGATTACATTGCCTAAGCCAAACTAAAGAATATGCATGTATTTGTCATAATGTATATTGGATTCGTTTTTATTTTGTGTTTTTTTATTCTTTTTGGTTCACAATGTTTTTTTTTATTCTTTCAGACATAGATTCTGTGATGATTATCAGAAAATTTAGGTAAAAAGTGCAAAAAGAAAAAAAAAAATTAATTAAAAAATTGATAAACTGAAATAAAAGAGGAAATGTGCAGACAAGAAAATATAACAAACATGTGCAAAAAAAAATATGAATTTTTCAAAAATTTTATGAAGATTTCTGCTTCAGTAAATTTGCCATTTTGTTGAATCAATTACAAATTATTATATTTCAATAAATTTGATTCTGTTGTCTTTGGTGTATTTCTTTTCTTTTTCATGATTTTTTTTTATTACCTTCATTCACTAAAATCAATATTTTTAGCCGAGTCAAGAAACACAAAAGAAACGTTAAGCATAATAATAATAATAATAATAATAATAATAATAATAATAATAATAATAATAATAATAATAATAATAATAATAATAATAATAATGATAAAGAGTGCTTAATAATTGATGTGGCAGTGCCAGGAGATCAACATATCATCATGAAAGAAAGAAATAGAAAAGGTTGATAAATATGGAGACCTGGGAATTGAGATCGTTAAGATGTGGCAGCTACAAGAGTCAAACATAAAGGTTATCCCTACTGTCATCAGAGCATTGGGTTCAATACCACCCAATCTGAAAAAGACATTTGAAAACCTTAGAGATACCCTACAATCTAGATGTATTGCAAAAGTAAGCATTACTTGGAACTGAACACACATTGCATAAAGTACTGTCTGTCTGAGGTCCTTGTTGTGACTTGACAAACAGTACAAACCCAGTTTTTATCATGGGGCAGGTCCAAGTTTTTGCAAATTACCCAGTGAATATACTATGCTGTCCTATCATGCCCGTTAAGACACTCTGTAGGCGCAAGAAAACTGCACATGGAAACAGCATTATTATTATCATTATTATTATTATTATTATTATTATTATTATTATTATTATTATTATTATTATTATTATTATTATTATTATTATAGTGGTTTCAAGTTTCAGCAAACGGCCATCAATTTTTTGAGGTGAAGATGTCTAGTTGATTACATTGACCCTAGTGTTTGACTGGTACTTTACTATATCAACCTGGAAAGAATGCAGGGCAGAGTCACCCTCCATGGAATATGAACACAGAACATTATGACGAGGAACAATTACTACAAAGCTTTTTCCAGATGTTCTGACGATTCAGCCTGCATATCACCTTTATGATAATAATAATAATAATAATAATAACAAGAGCACTCAGAGAGCGCAAACCTCCACCAAGGCAACACCAACGTCCTCTAAACAATTAGCCAGAGATGATTTTTAAAATGAGAATATCTGAAATAAACGGCATGAGGTCCAGTGAAGTGGTACTGGCAACAACCACGCTTGAGTGGTACTTTTTACATGCCACTGGCACAGGACCAGTCAGCCAGCACTGGCATCCACCACACTCGAATAGTGCTTTTTACATGCCACTGGCACAGGAGCCAGTCA
>NC_142945.1:7171402-7173902 GCF_046866305.1 Octopus bimaculoides | reverse complement strand
ATTCACAGACTTGGGATACGACACTTTACCACATCCTCCATTTTCTCCTGATCTTTCACCCTCTGACTACCATTTTTTAAGCATTTAAGTGATAAAGTGATAAAGCTTCCCGGTCCAAACCGGAGGTGGAATCAGCTTTCAAAGGTTTCTTTGTATCAAAACCAATAAGTTTTTATCAACGAGGCATAAATAATCTCGTTGATCGATGGCAAAAATACATAGATGTTCATGGGTCACACTTTGACTAATTAAAACATTTTTATTGTTAATTTTTCCAGAATAAAATTATATTTCTGAAATAGGCCATTATTTTCGGAACAATCATTGCTGCCTTTGTGGCAAAATTTGAAACCATTAGTAGTAGTAGTAGTAGTAGTAGTAGTAGTAGTAGTAGTAGTAGTAGTAGTAGTAGTAGTAGCAGCAGCAGCAGTAGTAGTATATAATTTTAAACCACAACAACCACTATGATAGTCCTCTTCTATTTTCCGCTGGTTTGTTGTTTTCTGTCGTTGAATTGAATTTATTCATTATGCATGTGTGTCAGTAACTCTGTACGTATGAGCATCTGTGTGTCCCTGCATGTGTGCCTGAGTTTGTGCTCGTGTAAGTATGTGTATATATGTGTGCGAGTGAGAGTGTGAATAAATAAATGTGTGAGTGTAAGAATGAATTCTATAGGTCTATATTGAGGGCGTTCTGTTTCTTTTTTAAAAAAGTTACATACATATATACAGATTTACATAACTACATAGTTATATGTGTAAATATAGGCACACACACACATATATATGCACATACACGTGTGTGCATGAGAGCTTGTGTGTAAACATATATATATATATATATATATATATATATATATATATATATATATATATATATATATATATATATATGTATGTATATACCTGTATATATATACATATACATTTACATATCTTTGAAAACATATGCAAGTATATATATATATATATATATGAGTGTGTACACGTAAACACACACACGCATATATATATATATATATATATATATATGAAAACGTGCACATATACGTCCATGTGTATGTATATATTTATTTATATATAAATATATATATATATATATATATATATATATATGTATATATATATATGTATGTATATGTTTATACATATATATATATATATATATATATATATATATATATATATATATATATATATATATATATACAGACAGACACACATATATTTCCTTTTCCATTTACCTTTATCAAAATACTATATCTATTAGCTAATTCAATAAAAGACTGACAATTGCTTCATATATAGAATGAGTTGAGTTGACATTGTCAAATATTGTACGACCGAATAAAATTATATTTCCCAATCATTTTCCTCTACAACATATATATACACATTTATCTATGTTATGTTTATATTATGCTATATTGTTATGTTATTTCATTTCATTTATTAAATTCATTTGTGTGTCTATTTGTTTGTTTACTTTTTTGTATGTTATGTAGTTTTATTTCTGTCTTTACAAATAGCTCCTATATATATATATATATATATATATATATATATATATATATATATATATATATATATATATATATATATATATATATATATATATATATATATATATACATATATATATATATACGATTGGTAAAATGGTTTCTATAAATAATTTGTAAACATTGGGACAAGTTGTTGTACATATCTGCCTCCCTGCTCTCTCCCTCTTTTTCTCTCCATCGCTCTTTTTCTCTTCCCCTCCCTCTCTCTCTCTCTCTCTCTCTCTCTCTCCCTCTCTCTCTCTCTCTCTCTCGTTATCGCTCTCTCTTAATGCAATATTTATCGCAATTTTATTCCTTGCATCAGCTTCTCAAACTGCAATGCAGCGTGCTTGGAAAGAATTGCCATTTTCAAATTGTTTCTGTAACTGTTTCTCTATCATCAGATTTGTCATCATCATCATCATCATCAACACCACCACAATCATCATTGTAAACAGCATCATCATTATGATGCATTGTTGACGGTTCTGCAGGGAAGATGTGTTCAACTATTTTCTCCAGCCAATGGCATATATGAACTTCTACATATAGAACGCAGTAGAGAATTAGGCTAGCACTATGCTGGATAGCCTTATTTGCATAATTGTCATAATGGACAAAACACATTACAGAGAAAGGTCTTATAACAACAACAAAAAATAGAAAACGATGAAGATAAATTAACAATGAGTAAAAATGGTAAATAAATGGAGAAATCAAATTAAAAAGATAACTTAATGAAAAGGATGTTGGATTACCCCACTATTTCGAGGTGAAAAAGGTAACTTTTATGGACTGCTAAAAATCTATAAACGCAAAGAAATTAATAACAGCTTGAAGAATTTCCATACACCGTATGTGAAAAATTTTAAACCAAGTGATCTAAAATGATGCCCAATTGTTGCAGAGCCAACATCTAGCACTCAAACATTAAGCAATTTTTTTGAAATAAGT
>NC_142945.1:7156402-7166402 GCF_046866305.1 Octopus bimaculoides | reverse complement strand
CCCTTCTCTCTCTTCTCCCTTTTCTCTCATTCCCTCTCTTCCCCCACTCTCTCTCTCCCACTCTCCCCTTCTCTCTCCCTCTCTCTCCCCCCTCTCTCTCTCTCACCCATTAAAGATCAGCTCGTCTTTTATCAAATGGAACCTTTATATTCTGGGTATATTCTTCTTGTTTGCAATTGGTAAGGAATCAGAATTCTCCCTGCAATAACATGCTATGTCCACCAAGGGGAAAACTGCTATAATTGAGTTCATCAGTGTCAAAACCAAATGCATTTACTGATAAACACACTGTTATTTCATCGTTACGAATTCTTCTTTCTCTTTTTCTCTTTTCTCTTTTTCTTTTCATTTTTCTTTTCTTTTTCTGTTTTCTTTTCTTTCGCTTTTCTTTCCTTTCTTCGCGTCTTTCTTCACTCAATGCTTGATTTGATTTTCATGTATAGCTATTTCATTCCTGATGGTGGCAATGATGATGCTGACGATGATGAGGAGGAGGAGGACGGGAGGACGGGAGGACGGGAGGACGGAGGACGGGAGGACGGAGGACGGGAGGACGGAGGACGGGAGGACGGAGGACGGGAGGACGGAGGACGGGAGGACGGGTGGGGGAAGGGTGATGGTGGTGGAGGCGGAGATGGAGGCGGAGGTGGAGGCGGAGGTGGAGGCGGAGGTGGAGGCGGAGGCGGCGGAGGCGGCGGCGGCAATGGAAGCCGCGGAGGCGGTGGCGAGGAGGAGGAGGAGGTGGAGAGGAAAAGAGGGTTGCAGTGGAGTGGTGAAGGAGAGGACAAGGGGAAGACAAGCAACATGAGGAGCAGGAAGAGGAGCAGGAGGAAGAACAGGATGGTGGCAGATGGAGGATGTTGTGATTGCAACCATTACTACCATCATGGCAATAATGATATTGATGATGATGATGATGATGATGATGATGATGATGATGATGATGGTTTGTGTTGGTTATGGTGTTGATGATGGCAGTAGTAGTGATTCTGGTAATGCTTATATGTTCGTTGTGGTGGTGGTGGTGGTGTGATGCATGTGTTAGATGTGTTAGTATGGGTGGTAGTGTTGGTGGTGGTGGTGGTGTGATGCATGTGTTAGATGTGTTAGTATGGGTGGTAGTGTTGGTGGTGGTGGTGGTGTGATGCATGTGTTAGATGTGTTAGTATGGGTGGTAGTGTTGGTGGTGGTGGTGATGTCAGCATTGGTAGTAGCGGTTGTGTTGGTAATAGTGGTGTTAGAGATGGCAGTGATACTGATAATGGTAATAGCAGTGGTCGTGGTAGTGGTGGTGGTTGTGGTTGTAGTAGTGTGCATAAGCTCACACACGTATGCTCATACATAGTTTATTTACCAAATACGTACAGTGCTTCTGCTGCAGAGCTGGAGTGTTGTGCATTTGTGGTTAAACCTACAGCATCTTCATTCCTGTTTAACTTAAGGACAGTAGAATAGTGCCTTGCAAACTGAAGAGCAAACCAGAAAATGCTTTATTATGGATATCCCAGAAATATGTAAGAGAGATACTTAATCTAAGAACAAGGAATATATTCTCAGTATATATAAAATTGAAATTATTGCTGCATTTTCGAGTGGAGGAGGAGGAGGAGGAGGAGGAGGAGGAGGAGGAGGAGTTAAAAAATATACAAAACATAAATAAGCACAGTTGGAGCTATGCAGCAAGAAATTGGCTTCCTTGCCACATGTTTCTGGGTCCAGCCAGACTGCATGGCACCTTCGGCAAATGTGTATATTATAGCCTCAGACTAAAAAGAAACTGAAAAGAAGCCCATCGTATATGTGTGTGCATGTGTGTGTGTATGTGTATGTGTGTGTCAGTGTGTGTCCCCAATCTCTGCTTGACAACCCATGTTCATGTGTTCACATTCATTTACCTCCCGGTCACTTGGGAATTTGGCCAAAGAATAAGTATCAGGATTAAAAGAGAAAAAGATTAGTACTGGTGCCAATACTTTCGACTAAAAAATTCTTGGATGTGGTGCTCCAACATGGCCACAGTCTAATAATTGCAGCAAGTAACACATCAGAGATAGTATTCTGTGTGTTTTATCATAAAAGTACATGATTATCCCCATCAAAACATTATGCAACAGAAATCTATAGTATTCGTCTAATGAATGCTTGCATTCTCTTCATGTACATTAAATGAAATAAACTTAATCAAGGAAACTGATAATTACTTGTTTTCTTTTTTTCCGTATAAGCAGTTAAGCAGGCATAAGCAATTGGAATACATACATACATATATATACATGTGTGTGTGTGTATGTGTGTATACAGTCATATATTTGTGTGTATGTATGTATGTATGTATATGTATATATGTGTCTGTGTAAATATATATATATATATATATATATATATATATATATACATATATATGTATCTGTATATGTGTATGTGTGTGTGCATATATATATATGTGTGTGTGTGTATATATATATATATATATATACATATACATATAACATATATATATGCACACACACTCATATATATATATGTATATGTATGTATGTATATATGTATATATATATATATATATATATATATATATATATATATATATATATATTGTTTGGAGAGCATCATAATGTGACATAGTATTCTATGATGAATTATCCTCGGATTAACTTTGTTTTGATGCTGGCAAGATAGTTTCAATTTTGCTGCTGTTTTTCCTTTCTTTCTTTCTCTCTCTCTTTCTTCTTGATTCTCCCACTCTCTCTCTCTCTCTTTTCCTTCCCTTCTTTTCTCTTTCTTTCTTCAGATACAATTTAGATAAAAAGAAAACTAACATAAAATTTGTTTGTTTGTTTTTTTTAATCTTAGAATCGTTTAAACAAATATAATCAGCATTCATAAAACACAGGGTACATTTAAAACATAACTGCACCAACCAGAAAACAAGAGTTCAATTCATACCAGAAATATATTTGTGGTGGTTTTATATATTTTTCATTGTTAGTTTTGTTTTTCTTCTTCTTTAGCCCCAACTCAGCATGATCCAGCTGACCTGAGATGAAAGCCATTCTGGCTTTCACCATGCTGATTATAATAATTTGGTGAGCTGGCTGAATCATTAGAGCACTAGAAAAAATACTTTCTTTGGAACCTTTACATTCTAAGTTCAAATCACACCGAGATCAACTTTAGCTTTTCATCATTTTGGTGTTCATAAATTAAAGGATCAGTCAATAACTGGGGTTTATGGTATCAGCTAAACTTCTCCCTCAAAAATTCTCACTCAATAATAATAATAATAATTATGATAATGGTAATGATGTAGATGATGATGATAATGATGATTACAGTAGGCACAAGGCCTGATAATAATAAAACAAAGAAGAATATGTATGTATATATGTGTGTATGTTTTGTTTTTAAATATGGATCAGACATAAGAAGCTATTAATGATTGTATCGTGTATTCTATACTATTTTACTTTTCCTATGAAGTGTTGTTTTCATTACAATTATCTGATATTGATACACATATAGCAATGTCACTAGTACAGGATCTTTAGCAGCAAAAGCAAAAACGAATGTTAAATATGTCAATTTTTTAAAATAAAAATTAATAAATGTATAAATGTCATCAACACCAGCTACTGTAAATTTTAATTAATTTTTCATCTTATTTGCATTTGTAAATCAAAATCGGAAAAATAAAGAAAGAAATGGTTCGCTAAGGTGACTGACATTAAACACATTTCAAATGTCCTACTAAATACAAATAACAA
Source organism: Octopus bimaculoides (assembly GCF_046866305.1). Classification (NCBI taxonomy): domain Eukaryota; kingdom Metazoa; phylum Mollusca; class Cephalopoda; order Octopoda; family Octopodidae; genus Octopus; species Octopus bimaculoides. The sequence goes on along the minus strand of NC_142945.1, from coordinate 7,162,638 downwards.
CAACATTAACAATAACAACGATAAAATATTGATAATAATACAACTAATAATAGCAACAGCAACAATAAAGATTTTCTTTTCTACTTTTTTCAGTAAACATGTTTTGTATGAACAAAATCTTTTAATCAGATTACAGTAGTGTTTTGATAGTTTCATTTTGTGTGATTAAATAAACTTATTTTTTAAAAACGATGCATTTCTATAGCTTTCATTAATTGTCTTTGAGAGAATTGTGATTTCAAAATAAATAAAATAATTCTCTGGAGTTGGTGCACTGGTTGTTTAATTACGAAATCCATTAAGGTATTTTATTTTACAAGATTTTTTTTTATTTTCAAAATAAACAACAAAGCCTAACATACGAAATCCTATTGTGAAAATGATTTTCTTATTCCCATATAATTTACTTTCAGTTTTCTAAAGTTTAGAAATGAAAATCCTTTTCAAATATTATGATTTATTATATTTAATTTGAAATCTGTTTATTTCTTTCAATATTATTTTTCTTTCTTTCTCTATGCTCTATATGTTGTCAATCTGTTGCCAACAAACAGAGTGAAGATCTGACTTACTGTCACACTGTTTGCTGTCTTTCAAATTTTAATCAGTTTAAATTCCTGTTGCCAGCAAACATAGCAAAAGTCTTACTTACTTCAGTTTGCATTCAGACCACTATGTTAAATGAAATGCTTATTCACATTGTTTTGAATTAATCATGCATTTTCTCATAGCTTAGAAATATTGACGATGTGATTGTTTATTTTTAGAATGACATTGTAGGGTAGGTGTAAGAGGCTGAACTTAACTAGTTTGAACATTAAACAGGCAGAATATTTGGGCCAAAAATGACGGGTTTAAATGGTAAATGGTTAGATTTTTGTTGCCAGTATACATATTGTCATAGTTCACCAGCATTCAAATTTTAATCATTTTAGATTTGTGTCACCAATATCGTGGCACTCCGTCGGTTACGACAGCGAAGGTTCCATTTGATCCGATCAACAGAACAGCCTGCTCATGAAATTAATGTGCAAGTGGCTGAGCACTCCACAGACACATATACCCTTAACGTAGTTCTCAGAGAGATTCAGTGTGACACAGAGTATGACATGGCTGGCCCCCTTTGAAACAACAACAGAAACAGGAAGAAAGAGTGAGAGAAAGTTGTGGTGAAAGAATACAACAGGGTTCACCACCACCCCCTGCCGGATCCTCGTGGAGCTTTAGGTGTTTTTGCTCAATAAACATTCACAACATCCAGTCTAGGAATCGAAACTGCGATCCTACGATTGAGAGTCTACTGCCTTAGATACTGGGCCATTGCACCTCCACTGTCACCAACATATATAAAGAAGATATGACTTATGGCTACACTGTTTACCAGTTTGTAGATTTTAACCATTTTGGATTTCAGAGTTATATTCCTGGTTGTTTCCAATAAGATTTTCTATTAAAGTTAGTAAATTTTCACTTTATTACAAATGTAATTTCAAATGCTAATTCACTGCTTCTCTGTCTATTTACTTGTCTTTCAAGAAGCCAAATAGTATCAATGCTGCTTTAAAATGTGTTTAGTAAAGCCACCTATTCAGAAACTATAATAATCTATAAGGATTAGTGGTTGATTAATTGCTGTCTATGCAGAGGCTGAGCAGATGAGAGATAAACTATAAGATGATTCAATGGCAAATGTGAAAAGTTGGAGAAACAAGATTCCTTCTTCTTTTTACACATGCAAGCCACAAAAAAATGGAAAGAAATCAAAGACTGTCTGTATATAAGCCAAGAAGTGTTAGATAGAAATTTAAAAGATTTGGTGAAAATTGTTGATCCCAGGATCAAACTGGTTCTGTTCAGAGAGAAAGTCAATTTCCAGTGGAGATTTTCAACAAATATTAGTTATCATTACAGACAGAAGCAGAGGCAGTTTGCAACTACATGACATCGAGTTTTGTCCTACATCAAAGCATTTTTGGCCTGTGTCAGACCTAGGCTGACCAAATCCTTGTGAATGAATTTGGCAGATGGAAACTGTGGAAGTTTGACATATATATCTGTGTGTGGTGGGGTGTATGTGTGTGTGTGTGTGTGTGTGTGTGCATGCATGTGTGTGCCTGTATTTGTGTTTGTCCTCCACCACTGCTTGACAATTATTGTAGAATTGTTTACGTCACTACAACTTAGTGGTTCAGCAAAAGAGTTTGATATAAATACCAGACTTAAAAACGTGTTCTGGACTTGATTTGTCTGACTAAATTGTTCAAGGTGGTGCCACAGTATGGGCCTCAGCTCTTCAGCTGAAACCAGAAAATGCCACAAACAGAAAACATTCAAATGAATTGATATTCACAGAAACCAGAAGAAAAACAAAACAAACAAAACTGAATTTAACAGTTTCATATTTTGTGAAGGAGGCGGTTCCAAAATAAAAGAAGCAAATAGTGAAATTATTACAATTCAGTGATGAAACGTTATACTTCATTGCAGTGACAGTATTTCATTAGTTTTTCACCGTAATTTCATATAGAAGTACATTGGTGAGTCAGAAAGATTTTCAAGAATTATCTTTTTAGCACTGAATAATTCTGATGCTGATCTCATCAATGACAAAATAGTGAAACAGTTTCCACGGGATAAAAGGGTTTTATTCGGCCATTACCAATGGTTACGTCAGGAAGACCCCTACTGAATTCACTATAGGATGCTTAAATACACTAAATGTTTTAGCCTTGCAATCACCGACATATCAACATTGAAAAATAATGCTGTAATTATCCAGCTGTGTACTATTGAACAAGCTAATGGCATGCATAATGGTACACATTCAGTTATTCAAGCAACCATCATTAAGGCAAATATTATAACTGAATGCAATCATCATAGAAAAATTGTCTTCATTCCAAGAGTGGCCATTCTCTTTGGGAAAATGAGGAGTTCCCATTTATGTCAATCAGAGAAACAATTTCCTATTAAATTAACAATGGCGATGACAAATATCTTCTGGCTGTGCAAGCCGACACTGCAAGAGCAATGACTCCACAAATACTATAAACATCATAATTCATTAAATGAAATCTATTCTACAAGCATTGCATATATAATAGATGCATACAATGTATAGCACTACCAGATATATATATGTGGATAAGTATGTATATATATATATATATATATATATATATATATATATATATATATATATATATATATATATATATATATATATATATATATATATATATATGGAGAGACAGAGAGGGGGGTAGTGATATAGATAAACACGATTAAGCTTGGGTCATGTGTACATATACACACATGTACATTATATATATATATATATATATGAGCATACATACACATATACTCACGTATACATATATATGTATACACACACATACATACATACATACATACATACATACATATAGACACATTGACACATATATCTACATATATCCAGGAGTATGAAGAAACACAACTGAAATTCAAAATGTTTCTGTGAATAAAAGTAATTCTGGTTAATATTTTGCTATATATCTTCACCTTGTATTTAACTTACCAAATATCATATTTTGTACTCGTGATTGTTGATTTTAGAAAATTTTAGATAATAAAAAATAGTTTTAAAAATTATTTTAAATTCAAAATGTAGTTAAATAATAAATGTATCTTTATACTATGTCGCTCAAACTTGTCTTTATTTCAGTTTTAAAATAATATATTTTATATTTGTAATTTTTTTCATTAAAAGAACCTTAAATATAAAAAAAAATTTGAAAACATTAAATACAATTAAAAAGTATCAGAATTTAAAATGTATTATAGTCCAATGATAAATGATCTCATATTCTGCTATAATTCTTTTACTTTAATTATAAAATTGTATATTTTAACTTGCTGATTGTTGATTATAAAACTTTTTAATATTAAAACAATTTTCAAAAAATTAAATTTAAACTTTAAAAATATCTGAATTTCAAAATATATCTGCCACATCTCTTAGATTTGTATTTTAGCTATGACATGATATATTTTCAATTCTGAATTATTGATAAAATTTTTATATATCTAAAAAGTATTTTCAACGAATTAAATATAATTTCAAAAAATGTGCAATTCAAAAATTATTATTCTCTGGGAATAAAGCCATTTAATATTCTACTACAGCTCTTAAAATTGCTTTTAATTCAAAGAATGATATAATATATTATTGTATTTCTGATTGTTTATAGAAATAGTTTGAAAATATCAAAACATATTTTTCAAACAATGAAACATAATTTTTTACAGGAAATATCTGAAATATAAAATGCATCATTTTATGTGAATATATCATAAATTTATATTCCTATTCTGCTATATCTAAGAAAATTATATTTAAGTTAAGAAATTTTGGTGCAAGGCGAGCAATTTAGAGGGTGGGTTAAGTTGATTACATTAACCAGTGATCAACTTTATTTTTTTATTGACCCTAAACGAATGAAAGGTAAAGTCAGCTCTGGCAGCGTTTGAACCCAGAACATAAAGATGGACAAAATGCTTCTTGGCATTGGGCTCAGTGTACTAATGATTCTGCCAGTCTGTCATCTTAGAAATGATATATTTTTTATTCATGACTCTTGGCTAAAAGAAAATTCAATATAAAAAGTATTTTCATAAAATCAAATATTTTTAGAAAAATATCTGAAAATCCAAGTGAATTATCCTCTACAAATAGTAAATGAACTTTATATTCTGTTATAACTCTTAAAAGTATGTTTTTATTATGAAATGATATATTATAAATTACTAGCCATTAATTGAAATTTTGAATATCAAAAATGTTTCCAAAATATTAAGCATAATTTTTTTTTTAAATATCTGAAATTCAAAATATACTGGTTGTTGCAAATCAGTAGAAGGTGTATTTTATATTCTGCTGTACCCCCTCAGCTTGTAGTTAAGTTATGAAATTCTGTATTTTGTATTTCTGGTTGTTGATTTCAAAAAATTTAGATATCAAAAAATATTTCTTTAAAAAATGAAATATTTTTAAAAGACTTTTCAAAACGTATTATTCTATGTGAATAAGTAGTAAATTTATTTTATATGGTGTTATATCTCTCAAACTTGTATTTCAGTTATAAAACAATATGTTTTATATTCGTTATAGTTGACTTAAAGGAATTTAAAAAAAAAAAATTTTTTCTAAATTTGGAACACAAAATATATTATTTTATGCAAATAGTAAAAGTACTTTATATTCTACTATAACTCTTAAACATTTATTCTAGTTTTGAAATGACATATTTTAAATTCTTGGTTGTTGATTTTAAAAAATTTAAATATCAAACAAAAAAAATATTTTTTGATAAAATAAATTTTTTTTTTTAAAAGAAATATCTGAAATTCAAATGTATTATTCTTAGCAAATAAACAGTATATCTATTTAATATTCTGCTATACCTCTTAAACGTGCATTTCGGTTATGAAATAATATAATTTGTATTCCTGATCATTGATGTATGTTATGAATTATCTTATTCTCACTTGTGTTCGATAGTTATGTTGTCATAGATTCACCCAAAGATCACTGTCTGCAGCACTTCTATTGATTGATTAATATTCTACAAAGGTGAGAGAATATGCTGCGGTAACCAACAGGTGTTTTCGACTCATTGGCTGACTGACTGACTGGAAGTTTCTTTTTCCAACAGAAAGAACTCTAATATGCAACAACATATAAAATGTATTTTTGGAACAAAAAAAAATTTAAATAGGAAAAAAACACGACAAATAGAACAACAAGAATAAACAATGATGATGAGGATGATGATGATGACGACAAAGATGACGACAATAACGATGATGATAATGATGATGATAGTTGCAGTGGTGATGATAGTAGAGTTGATGTTGAGAATGCAGCTACAGCTGATGATGATGTTGATGGTGATGGTGATAATGATGATGATGATGATGATGATGATGATGATGATGATGATGATGATGATGATGATGACGACGATGACGATGACGATGACTATGATGATGATGATGACGATGATGATGATGATGGTGAGGACAATGACGATGACGATGATGATGATGATGATGATGATGATGATGATGATGATGATGGTGATGGTGATGATGGTGATGGTGATGATGGTGATGAATAGGAAGAGGATAACAACGGTGGTGACAATAGTATTTTTCTCACATATGTTTGAAAAAAAAACACAAGAGAATGAAAC
>NC_142945.1:7148902-7153902 GCF_046866305.1 Octopus bimaculoides | reverse complement strand
GGTTGACCTAGGACTACAGTAGAAGACAACTTCTCGAAGTGACATACTGTGGAACTGAACCCAGAAATCACATGGCTGGAAAGCAAGCTTCTTAACCTCACAACCACGTCTGTAGGGTCTAGTTATAGAAAATACATGAGCATGACATATTACAAACGAGAAATCTTCAACGAACTTTAATTTTTAACCTGTTCCATAATATCTGAGTGAGTCCATTCATTACATTTTTTTCATTAAATACAAGTATCTGGGAAAATATTGAGCAAATTAAAAATATAATTCCAAAATTGTCAATTTATTTTATTTGTTAGGTGCATTTATTTGGAAATGTTTGAGAAAATTAAACAAGAAATTGATTTATTTTTCTCTTAAACGCAGGAATAAAATATGCAGTCAACATTTAGCCTCAGGTGAAAGTTACATTGTATGAAGACTAAATACAGAATCATTGCCGAAAATATGACAGGTGGAAACTGAGATTAATTTGTAGCTTGGCACCAAAACTACTTATTGATAGAAAGGAATGTTCAAATGAAAAGAATGTATGTTACCTGGTGCAGGTATGCATGCAAATATATATCATATCGTGTGTGTGTGTGTGTGTGTGTGTGTGTGTGTGTGTGTGTGTGTGTGTGTGTGAGTTGTGTGTGTGTGAGTATGTGTGTGCTTGTGTAGATGCATGTGTATGTGTATACATGTATATATATACATACCTTCATAAATACATTTATCTACATATGTATGCATGTATATATATATATATATATATATATATATATATATATATATATATATATATATATATATATTACATGCAGTTAGGTATAGGTTAAGTCATAGAGTGACCAATGGTTTTACATCCATAAAGTGCTTAGCCCCATGGATGACTCCTCACACTCGAAAGCCAAAGGCATATAATTCCTCAACATTATATATATATGTGTGTGTATATATATATCAGATAGTCTGATGAGTAAAAATACCTCAACTAATGCAATTCAAACGTTTCTACAAAATAAAGTCCGTCTGACTTTCTACCACCTGTGTAAAGCTTAGTTTTGATATTGATGTTCCAGTTCAGTCTCTGAGGAATATTTTCACTTTTGTGTTCTCAGATGTTTGTTGATCATACCTTATTTTAAACAGACTTGCAGTAAGGCTTATTTATGTTTTTATAGTGTTAACAATATTTACTTTATATTGATATACGATGTCTCTTGACATGCAATTCTAGTTTCAAAGGAACACAGAGAGGTTGGTACAGATACAATTGTTGGGAGAAGTAGAAGTGCAGAAGTTTTGTTCAGCTTAAAAAATTTGAAGAGATGACAGATAGGTAGACTTCGAGAGTTTTGAAGTGTGTGATATCTATAACATTCCTACCAGAAATATTATTATATAAATGTTGTGGAAATTAAAAGAAAAAAATTTAATTTGTGTATGACTGTTTCTAAATTCTGGTCGGGATTATTCCAATTACTGAGTCTTTTCCTGTTTCTATGGTTATCTGCTTCATAAGAAGATTCAAAAGCAGTTTATTTTTGCATCTCAAGCTGTTATGTTTTAGAGTTTATCATTAGGATAAGAGCTGGATTATCTGAGTGAAACATTCTTAACTAGATTAAGAAACTCCTAGAATGGGTAAACATCTTATGCTAATAACGTACTGTCATGTTCAGCATGTGAAAAGAATAGCATAGAAAATGAAGGGTCCAAGGCTGACATCAAGAAAGTTGACATATTTCATTATGGTATCAATGATTAACCGTTTAGATACCAACCTGCCTGAAACTGCCTCTGGCTCTGTACTACAAATGTCTTCTTTTCATAAGTTTTGAATTAAAATCTTCCACCAAACGTTAATCACAATTTATATTCCTAACACTAGCTTAATGATAACTAAGTTATTTTACTAAATTCGTTGTTATATTTAAAATTAAATGAAAGAAACACAGAGTATCTCAACAGAAATATGGTAATGAAAGGGTTAAAATATATAATAGAGAAACAAATTGTAACCCTTTCGATAGCAACCCAACTGAAACCGCCTCTGGCTCTGTGGTACAAATGTCTTGTTTTCATAAGTTTTGAATTAAAATCTTCCAATTTATGCTCCTAACACTAGCTTAATGATAACTAGATTATTTTACTAAATTCTTTGTTATATTTAAAATTAATAGAAACAAACACAGAGCATCTCAAAATAAATACGGTAATGAAAGGGTTAAACCGAAATGAAAATATCTAAAGAATGTGATGTTTATTTTAGTTTTATCCAAAATCCTAATGCTAGAGTTTCTACACGCATCATACACACCTATATACATATATGTGCATAGTTATGCACCACACACACACACACGTACACACATACACATATGTATGTATGTATATATGTATGTATTTATGTATGTGTTTATGTATGTATTTATGTATGTATATATGCATATTGTTAAAAATAGGAATGTATAATTCATCTAAAATTTTGTTGGTTGTGGCTTATGGAAGCTACACCATATATGTGTGTGTGTGCTTGTATGAGCACACACACACATACACACACACATACACTCATACACACACTCACGCACAAACACATGCACATAAAAATATATATAGATATATATGTGTACATATGTATATGTCCATATAAAAATGCACACAAAAACACACACAGACACACATACACTTACACACAAACACATGCATGTGAACATATATATAAATATATATATACATATGTCTATGTACATATAACAATACACACAAAAACACACACAGATACACACACACAAGCACATGTATATACATGCATAGAGAGAGAGTGAGAGTGAGAGTGAGAGAGAGGAAAATGGATAACATGTGCATTTTGATACATGAAATCAAAATGTATTTAACACAAGACGAGGGAAGATAGAAATAGAAAATAAAGTTGTATTAAAAAGAATTATTTCCCTTCAGTTTGTCAAATTTGCATGAATATTTAATGTCAACTTCATAGGAATCACCAAATGCAAAACCTCTTGATAATAACAGCATAGAATTAAGAATTACCATTATGAAATTGCACTGTTATACAGACAACGGTGCTATTATGAGCCAAGGTAAGTGATTTTTGCCATCGAAAAACACAGCGTTTTCATGTTGTATACTTCAAAAGATCACCATGTAACAATGATCGGTGGGGTGGGGTGGGGGAAGGAAAAAAGAGAAAGAGAGAAAGAGATGGAGCGGCAGGAAGAGAAGAGGGAATATCGTACAGAAAGGTGGTAGGAGAAAATGTAGGGATACAGATGGGTAGGAGGAGCTCTGTAAAACTAGGACACTTTGGAAGTATTTGAAAATTTCGCAAGCAGAGTTTAGTGTCTAATGAAAGAAAGGTACGCATAAGTGGGCTGGTTACACCACTGGCATAGGCCAGGGGCTATGGTCTCACTTGGCTTGCCGGGTCTTCTCAAGCACAGCATATTTTCAAAGGTCTGGGTCATTAATCATTGCCTCGGTGAGGCCTAATGTTCGAAGGTTGTGCTTCACCACCTCATCCCAAGTCTTCTTGGGTCTACCTCTTCTACAGGTTCCCTCAACTGCTAGGGTGTGACACTTCTTCATACAGCTATCCTCATCCATTCTCACCACATGACCATACCAGCGCAGTCGTCTCTCTTGCATACCACAACTGATGCTTCTTAGGTCCAACTTTTCTCTCAAGGCACTTACACTCTGTCGAGTATGCACATATATATATATATATATATTTATATATATATATTGATATATATTTATATATATTTATTTATATATATATATATATATATATATATATATATATATATATATATATATATATATATATATATATATATATATACACACACACACATATATATATATATATATATATATATATATATATATATATATATATCAATAATAATAAAGGGTAAAATTAATTAATCAATTACTAATTAATAATTTTACCAAGTAGTTCAGTATGTTAAAAGAACCATTATCAGTAACCTTATATGTATGTATGTATATATATTCATATATCTATGCTCTGTGTACACACATACATATAAACATATAGACACATGCAACACGATATCGTACGACGTGTGAGTGTTTTATTTCTTCTAACATAAAATCCCGTCATGAAGTAAAACGAAACGAAAATTGGGGACAAAGCTGGCAAAGTCCTCCCTCCAATACTTCCACCATCTACATCAGCTTCACCTTTTGAAACGTAATTCCATTTCATGATTTCAGGCCTTCAAGCCGTATCCCAGATGGACATCATCACTATCATATTTACATTGTCTTCTCACTCACACAACCGCCATTTTCTTTTGTCCTTCTTCCTGCTTCCTCACTTGCTTTCTCTCTCTCCTCTGTTTTTCCCACTTTTGCTCTTCTTCCCCATCTTCTACAGGCTTTCTTTTCAGAGATTTTCTATGTGTATGTATAATACACAAACATATAGATGCATATATGTGTGTGTGTGTGTGTGTGTATGTATATATGCAGCTATATATTTGTATATATATATGTGTGTGTGTGTGTATGCGTATATACATATGTATGTGTGTGTGTGCATGCGTATATATATACATATATATATATATATATATATATATATATATATATATATATATATATATATATATATATATATATATATATATATATATACATATACATACATATATATATATATATATATATATATATATATATATATATATATATATATATATATATATATATATATTGATGTACAGATACTTCTATATATGTATACATACATGCATAAATATATATATGTATACACATATATATGTATGTATATGTATCTATCTATAAAATTATTGTATATATATTTGTGTATATATATATATATATTATATTTTATATATATATATATATATATATATATATATATATATATATATATATATATATATATATATGTATGTATATGTGTATATGCATAAAGAGAGTGA
>NC_142945.1:7131402-7136402 GCF_046866305.1 Octopus bimaculoides | reverse complement strand
TAGTACTTAACATAAAATGTTGATGTAATATTTTAATTTCACTCAGTTTAAATCAAGAAGCCAATATCACAGAATCTGAAGCAATCTTCAGTGGATTAGCAGCAAAAGAGTTATCCATATTTCTCCTGAAATACATTGCCTTTGTTTCAATTAATTTTGGAATTAATGAAGAATTTAGTGAAATAACTTAGCCATTATTAAGCTGCTATTTGGAACATAAACTAACCAAGGAATTTTCATAGACGGTTTTAATTTAAATTGCTTTAAAATAATAATTTTGTATCATAAAACCATGGGTAGTTTCAGATGGGTTGGTATCAAAAGAATTAAGGGGCTAATAAATAAAATACCATTCCAGTCAGACTTATAATCAAAGCCATTCCAATCATGACCTATCCATCTTTTTTCTTAAAATCATTCATAGTGTATACTGATTTATAATACCAACTTTGTCTTCTCATTTTTTAAAGACAGAAAGATGTTGATTGAGGAAGATCTGACTGCTATTTTTACATGGTTTAGTTGAGCAATCATTTAGAGCTGATAACAAAGAAGTAAACAATAAAAAACAAAAAGAAGAAAAACATAAAATTTGGTAAAAAAAAAAAAGGATATTTCACTAGAATTTCAAGAACAAAGTTAACAGGGCTTGATAATTTAATGCTATAAAAAACTTCATTTAAATGTCATTAAAATCTCATTAAAATATCAAAATGCCATAAAAATGACAAGGTTTTTTATTTAATTGTCTCAGTTACAGAACAATAATGATTATTCTTGGAAGGTAGTTGATGAAATAAATCATAAAAGAAATAAAGAAAATGGTGGTGTCCCAGCATGGCCACAGCTCATGAGCTGAAACTAGATAAAATGAAAAAAAAAAAAAACATGAAAAATAACAGAAAAAAATTGGTCGATTAAAATTCCTTTATTTCCTTTAGTTTTATTATTATCATTTACTTATCTTTTACTTGTTTTAGTTATTTGATGGTAACCATGCTGGAGCATTGCTCTGAAGGGTTCTAGTTGAACAAATCAACCCAAGGACTTAAAATTTAATTTCAAAGCTTGGTACTTATTCTATCAGTCTTTCTTGCCAAATTGCTAAGTTATGAGGATGTAAGCACACCAAGCAGTGGCAGGTAACAAAAACAGACAGAAACACACACACACACACACACACACACACACACACACACACACACATACACACACACACACACACACACACACATACATATGCATGCTGGTGGCACATAAAAGCACCCATTACACTCTCAGAGTGGCTGACGTTAGGAAGGACATCCAGCTGTAGAAAACCATGCCAAATCAGACTGGAGTCTGGTGCAGCTTTCCAGCTTACAAGCCCTTCAAGTCCTTGAATTGAGGATGGATATAGAAATTGTCCAAATGAATATAAGCCATTCTTGAAACAACCAATACTTGATAGAAAACTTGTACCTTTCAATATTATTCCTGTCAACAGAATCCATTTAGATGGACACGAGTGTAAATTTGAAAAGAAAAAAAAAACTTCTGTTTGGCTTTGCATGTATAGACAAAGTGAAGGGGAAAAGGTCACAGCTTTTAGTATTTGGATTTGTACACTTCATTTTCATTGGCTGAGATAATTAACGATTCCTTAATGTGCACTGAATTGTGTAATCAGAACCAATGTTAGTCATAACTTTAGTTGGGCACTGACTATGTAGGAAATGTTGACAATATATACTTTTTACAAAATATTTTCAAGCACATGAAAATAGCAGCCAGTAATTTACAAGGGAGATAATCATTTGTAACTTAGTCATGAGGGGATTCGAAGCTTGAATTTTAAATCAAACAGCAAAGAAGATTCAAAATTACTAAAACTTACATGATAACAGAAAATTTGTTTTATAAAAGTGAGCCATGACTCATACATATAACCTCTGTAGTTTTGATCATAGGTTTTGCTCAATCAGGTCTGACCTAGGGTTAAACATTAACGCCAATAACTAGTAAACAACTAACTCACATTAGTTTACACTCTAATTCCATTACACTTTTGGCCATTAATTTTTCATTTGGGGGAGGGGGGAAAAATCAAGATTTTACTTTCTTTTACAGTTGCAATAATGTTCTATATTTCCTGTAGAATATCTTCACAAGAAAACATCCCCACACCTGCCCGAATTCCACCATTCCTCCACTCCTTGCATTCCAATCATGAAGAGGAAACAACTATTAGAAATTTATCTCTGATTTCTTACATGTTTTTTTTTTACTTTTGGTTTTTTTTTTCTTTGGTTTTTTTTTTTTTTAGGTGATTTAAGAAAAAGAATTCTTATATATTTATTTGTGTTTTATTTGTGTGAAAAAATACATGCGCCAAAAATATATGTCTGCATACATTACACGCATATATATGTATATATATATATATATATATATATATATATATATATATATATACACACATATACGCATGTATATATGTATGTAGGTAGGTAGGTAGGTAGGTAGGTAGGTAGGTATACATGCAGGTATGTAGAAATATACGCATGTTGTTATATGTACATATACATATATATATACACATACACACCCACACGCATACACATATACATACATATACATGCATATACATACATACATGTGCATACATATACATACATATAAATATACATATACATACATATATATATATATGTATATATATATATATATATATATATATATATATATATACACACATTATTTATCATATCATATATATATATATATATATATATATATATGTATACATTTATATTATATATTACATATATATATATGTACCTACACTCACATATACTTACAGAAATATATATATGTGTGTGTGTGTGTGTATGTATGTACGCATGTATATATTTATATATAGATGTGTGTGTGTGTATGTACACATGTATATATGTATGTATATACTGAACCATGACTTTCCACATTGCCAGGTATGATCAATGATTCAGTCACACGGGAAACACGAAAGTACCAAAGTCAGACAGACAGGATATGGCAAAGTAAAACACTAAAATGGTAAAATGGTAAAATGGTGAAAATGCAATCCTAAGATCGACTCGGAAACATTCTAGAAAATTAGTGAAGCATGTTTTTAAAAACAGTAAATTGAGCAGACATTTACACTTTTTCCTGATATACTCAATGGTGGCAGTGGCGCTGGTGGTGGCACTGGTGGTGGTGCTGGTGGTGGCACTGGTGGTTGTGGTGGTGGCGCCGGCAGTAGTGGCGGCAGTGGCGCTGGCTGCGGCGGTTGCGGCTGTGGCGGCAGTGGCAGCAGTGGTGGCTGTAGCGGCAGCAGTAGTGGTGATGGTGCTGGTGGTGGCGGTGGTGGAGGTAGTAGAGGCAACGATGTCTGAGACAGCAGTGGTGGTGAGTCTAGTGAGAACAGAGGCAGTAGCAGTGGCAGTGGTGATGATGATGGTGATGGTGATGCTGGTGGTAGTTTTGGTGGTAGAGGTGTTGGTAGTGGCAATGGCAGTGGGGGGAGGGGCGGGGACAAAATATATATGTGTGTATTAAAAAAAAAATCATAACCTGAAGTTTGTCTGGTTGGTACAATAAAAAGATTTAATGTGAAAATAAGGTAAAAATTTCATCACTGTAGACATGTTTTCATAACTATGTTCTATAGAAACATTCACCTGCGTGATAAACATATGCAGATTTTTTTTTTGTGTATGCATATGTATATGTGTATATATATATATATATAAGTGAGTGTGTGTGTAGGGGAGGATGTGTTTGTCAATATAGATATAGATGTATATGCATATACATGTGTATGTTAAATATAAATATATATATATATATATATATATATATATAAATACATATATGGTGGGAAAATTCACAAAAAAACAAAGGACAAAGACAGGTGGTGTAGATAACAAACAGATGTATTAGTTTAATGCTCAGGAAGTGAAAAAGTCTTTAACATTTCGAGTCTATGCTCTTCAACAGAAAGGAACACAGAAAGAAACAAGGAGAGAAAATAAAGAATGTGTAGTGGCTAGCGATCTATCATGGTGAATGCCACACAGAGGGGTAACACAGGAGAGCTAGGAAGAAGGGGAGATAATAAAGTAGGGGTGATCCCAAAATGAAGGTGCACATGTGTGTGTGTATAAGAGAGCATGTATGTGCATGTGGAAGAGTGCTGGTGACCTTGACGTGTGCGGGTGTGTATGTGTAGGTGTGTGGATGATGGTATGGGGCTGGGAAGGGGTCAATGCTAATGTGTGCGTGGTGAATTGTTTTATGAACCAGTTACAGATCATTTGAAACAGCTGTAAAGATTAGACTATTTTATATCTGTTATTGTTTGTCCAACATTTTTCTTTGGAAGATGATTAATATCAATCTTTCACTTAACTGACTCCTCTACCTCTGGAGGGTATAGTAGAAGATACATGCCCATGGTACCACTCAGTGAGACTGAACTTAAAACCATATGGTTGGGAAGTGAACTTCTAAACTACACATCTATGCCAGTATCTGTGAAGAAGTAGCTGAGGTATAGGGGTTGATTGAGTTATCTCCTCAGTGTGTCATCATTTACATGACATTTTCCATTGTATTGAGTCAAGCAATGAAAAATAATAAATAACACAGAAACAAAACAAATGAAAAAAAAAAGCACAGGATTTATTTATTTATTTATTCATTTATTTATTTATTCTTGTAAACTGCAATTTCATTTGCCATTCAATTCACTCGAAGAGTGATCTCTGAATTCTTTGGTGTTCTAGTGACAACTAAATTCTTTGAACTTGTTGCTGACCAAATTTTAAAAAAAAACTTTTTTAAAAAAAGCATCACAGCATTGAAAAAGAAAAAAAATTATATCCAATACAAAAGAAAGAAAGAATAAAATATAATAATAATAATAATAATAATAATAATAATAATAATAATAATAATAATAATAATTGCATGGCACCTCACCCGTTAGCATCTTT
>NC_142945.1:7126402-7128902 GCF_046866305.1 Octopus bimaculoides | reverse complement strand
ATTGATTCCATTTCAATTCCACTCTTTATCTTCTTCTGGAATAATACTCTCTTAACCTTTTCTGTTGTTTTATATAGCAATGCTTTCCATCAATGCTGGACCAATAATTCTTCACTCTGCTTTCATGTTTTACATAAACAACTTGAATTAAATGCACGCACACACACACACACATACGCACACACATGCATGTGTGTGTGCATGTAAGTATTTCTTGCTATATATATATATATGTATATATATCCTATATCTATATCTCTAATTATCTAACCTGTCTAATCTATCTGCCTGTCTATCTATCTATCTATCTATCTATCTATCTATCTATCTATCTATCTATCTATCTAGCAATCTGTCTATTTATATACAGGGTGATCCAAAAGTCACACTACTATTTGGTACAGTGTCTTGGAGAAATTTCGAACCTGGGTTCTCATTCCTAAGGTATTTTTCGATGTTATTATTATTATTATTATTATTATTATTATTATTATTATTATTATTATTATTATTATTATTGTTGTTGTTGTTGTTATTCAGGTCACAGAATAATAATAATATGCCCATGGGCATATGGCGTAGTGGTTAAGAGCATGGGCTACTAACTCCAAATTTTCGAGTTCGATTTCAAGCAGTGACCTGAATAATAATAATAATAATAATAATAATAATAATAATAATAATAATAATAATAATGATAATAATAGCAACAACAACATTGAAAAATACCTTATGAATGAGAACCCAGGTTCGAAATTTCCTCAAGACACCTGATGAAGGCTGGAGGGTGTATCAGCCAAAATGTGTCAACAACAAACAAGATGAGGACAAATATCCATCAAATGTAAATATTGTAAATAATGTAAATAATTCCTCATCTCTTAAATATAGAACTGTATCCTTCCTGTATGATTGTTGTTGTTTTTTATTGCAGCTTCTGGTTTTTATTTTTATGGAGGCATGTAACTTAGTGTAACTTAGAGTCTGTATGACCTGGGAAGGAGCTATAGTTGTCAGGGATGGTAGCGTCAAGAGACATCACTTAACTCACCTCTTAACAGCTACAAGACATACAGAAAGGCCCAAGATAGTCAATTCTCTCATAAGACTAGCAATTCGGTTTTCTGCCCTCACAACCACTAACATTTGCTCACACCCCTTGAAGCAGAACCAGTGAGAAATTTCACCCAAGATCTTCAGGTGCAACACACCACAAACTCTACCATTCCTTATTTTCTGAGAAGTGTTATGTTGGAAAGTTCTCCAAGTGTATATTATCATACCAATATTATTTATTTTGAAAACCATTGTGTCAATTTTTATAAGACTCGTGAATTTCTTAAAACTGATACGTACATTTTTTTGTGGAGAATAATAATAAAAAAGATTATTGCATAAGAAAAATGGAAAATATTGAAGAAACAACAGTTTTTTTTTTATCTGTTTAAGAAAACAAACCAAAAAGAAAAAAAGGAAAGCAATAATTTATTAAGTGAAAATTTGAATAAAAAGTTCTCAAATCATTTGCCATCACACACACACACACACACACACACACACACACATACAAAATCATACATTCTTACATACGTATACACACACTAATACACACATATCTATGCACACATATACACATGTGTACTCATATACACTTATTCACACACATATATATACACATACATATTAACATACACATGCATACACACAAATATATAAATATATATTCAGTTGCACATTTACACAGACACACATACATACACACCCACACACTCACCCACACACACACACACACACACACACACACATGAATGGGAAAGAGAGAGTAAAGGAACATAAAATACTTAAGATAAATGTTATGTATGTAAATATGTGTACGTTAGTATTTATGTCTGTGTGTAACAGCTTTTGAGTGTGTGTGTGTGTGTGTGTGTGTGTGTGTGCATATGAAGACTCCCACGTATTTGTTTACATGCTAACATCTCTGCAGAAAGAAATTAGGGGGAAATATTCAAACTTATGAAGAGATATAGGGGGGGGGGTGAATAAAATACTCAAAAGAAAACTGTTGTTTTTAATAATCATAATAATAATAATAATAATAATAATAATAATAATAATAATAATAATAATAATAATTACAACGATGATTATAATGATGATGATGAGCAAACAGAATAATTTGTAAGTTATCTTTAAGTTATTTTCATCCGGATTTTTCATTTTAATACCATATTCCCCTTAGCACACACACACACACACACACACACACACACACACACACACACACACACATACACATACATACATACAACTGCATACTCTATTCCTCTCTAACTTCCAGTCAGTTTTTTTTTTTTGACAATGTAATGACCCATGTCCTTTTCTCTGGATTATCTACTCATGCCACCTTTTCCTCCTCTCTGGATTCTCTCTTCTTCTCCAACAAAGAGTCATGCTCGAAACACCATTTCCACTCCTATTTTATTGACATTTGTTGCTT
>NC_142945.1:7106402-7121402 GCF_046866305.1 Octopus bimaculoides | reverse complement strand
CTATGATGTCAAGAAAATATATAAAAGCCATATACCAAAATAGAATTCGTGGAAATTTAAATTCTTTGGGGAGGTAGTTCTTACTTGATTCAAACTTTGGTAAGTGAAATAAATTAAAACAAAATAATTCATAAATGAAAATAAAAATATACAAAACTTCAGAGTTTGGTGTGAATTTTTAGCTTTTCAAATACCTTCAAGTTGTTTCCTATTTAAGATTTCATGAACATTTTTTCGTAAAATATATGTAATAATTTAAGTTTTAAGTTCTAAGTTTTGCGTTCTTCATTTGGGAATTTAAATTTTGCTGTTTTTGGTCTCTGCAACAATAATACAGTGATAGTTTGCATAATGTATAAGAAAGAGACCAAGATGCATATAGCCGTTCATCCTTGCATGAGAGATAAAATATACACCAGCCAAAATACAAAGAACTAGCAAAATCATTGAAGGTGCTTCAAAATGGCACATTTTAAACACTTCAGCCAATAAAAGTACATATATATATATATAGTAGCTTGCTTCCCAACCACATGGTTCCGGGTTCAGTCCCATTGTGTGGCACCTTGGGCAAGTGTCTTAGTCTCAGCCTGACCAAAGCTTTGTGAGTGGATTTGGTAGACGGAAACTGAAAGAAGCCCACTCTATATATATATATACATATATATGTAGCAAATGAAAGACAGAAGATCGAATATACAAGAATTTATTATTAATCATGACAATGTGTGTGTATCTGTGTGTGTGTGTGTGTGTGTGTGTGTGTGTGCGTGTTTGTCCCCGCCCCCACCATCGCTTGAAAACCGACGCTGGTGTGTCAATATCCCAGTAACTTAGCAGTTTGGCAAAAGAGACCGATAGAATAAGTACTAGGCTTACAAAGAATAAGTCCTGGGGTCGATTTGCTCGACTAAAGGTAGTGCTTCAGCATGGCCGCAGTCAAATGACTGAAACAAGTAAAAGAGTAAAAAGAGTAATATATATATATATATCACACAGAGGCACATACACATATCCACTCACACATGTATACATACATACACACACACATACACACTCCTGCAACATGTGTTCTGTTCATGTTTGAGTATGTGCGTATGATTATTTATGGGATTCCATAGATTTCTGACTCCAAACGTGGTCTATGGGGCTGTAAATTCATAAGATCATATACATATGTTTTCTCTGTGAACCATGTCATGCAATGAATATGCGCTACGCATATAAATCTGTGTGGTTAGGGAATCCAGCGTACGTTTATGGGAGTATATGTCTTTAATGTATAATGTACGTATAATCGATATCCTATGTAGCAGTGCAACCATTCAATGGATCGAGAAATTGATAAGCCCGAATGCAATTTCAACCAGTTCAACATTGTAGGTTTTACACCACGATCTCCAAAATGCCAGCCCTGAAAGGCATTTGAGTTCAGTAAAGCATATACAACCATCACTAACCTTGATATATGCATCATAATGAATGCAGGGAAGTCGTTGCCTTTTCAAGGTAATTCCCATTGAGTGAAAAAGGATAGAGATGTGCTATTTGATGTTGCTACAGGGAGCAGAAATAATGGAACAGAAATAGTGAATCTAGTTGGCATTTACAGTCTACATTAAAAATGAAATAAACAAATCCAACATAGGATTATATAGGGACGATGGTATAGGAGTTGTACATAACAAAAACTGACGTGATGTGGGTAAGATAAGGGAAAAATATGCGAATTAACCTAAAATCTACAATCAACATTAATCTCAAAGAAGTTAATTTCCCAGACATTATGAATCTCAGGATGAACAAATTTAAACCCTACCAAAAACCAAATGAGGATACTGCATTCATTGACAAAGGCTCTAATCCTCCACTATCAATCATCAAACAATTAGTTTCCAACTTATCCACTAATGAAACTACTAACTAAAAGGTGGCCCCATGTTACAATGCCACAGTAGAAAGATCCAGTTTTAAGAATAGTATAACTTATATTGAACCAAACATAGATAGGCTAAAACGGCATAGATAGAGGTACATGTTATGGTATAATCCTCCATACACCATTAATGTGGCTACGAAAATTGCTAGGAGATTTTTGAAACTCATAGATACCAACTTCTCACACACATGAATACCCCAAGATCTTCAATAGAAATATAGTTAAAGTTAGCTATAGTTGCCTCCCCAACATAAGATCAATGATTTTCAATCACAATAAGAATAACAACATAAGGAACACCCAACCAAAGATTCTCTTATGGTAGATCCCCGGGTTGTCCTCTGAAAATAGGTTCCTGGAAAAAAAAAACTAGTGTTCAAAGCCAGCATCATGAACTTGAATGGAACAACAAAATCTTACATTGGATTTATGGAAAACACCTTCAAGGAAAGATATATGCATCATTTGGCTTTGCTCAGAAACAAAAACAAAAGACACACATCTTCATCCAATATGGTATACAGCGAGGCATGGACAAGCCCCAAATAAACTAGAACATTAAAGCTAAGGCCAGCAAATACAAGGGACAGGGCTGCAAAAGCAACTTCTGTATCAGAGAAAAGTTAAATATTACAACATCAGCAATGAACATTTTAAATATCAGGGAGAAAAGCTTCTTCCCTTGCATGCACAAGGAATAATACATACTTTGGAATTTCCAGCATGACCCCCACCCCCAACTCTTTCACGCCTCCAACCTGGGTAAGTTTCTGGATTACATGCACATTATGCTTTATATGTACATTATCCATGTATTCATGTATGTACGTGCAAGCAGCTGAGCACTCCACAGACATGTGTACCCACAAAGTAGTTCCCAGGGAGATTCAGCATGACACAAAATATATATGACAAGGTTCGCCCTTTTTGAATTACAAGTACAATGTGAAATAAAGTGTCTTGCTTAAGGTCAAAATGTGCTGCCGGGAATTGAACTCATGACCTTCTGAACGTGAGCCAGTTACCCTAACCACTAAGCTATACACACCTGAATATATACATGCATACACACATACATATACTGCAACTAGCTCCAAGAAAGATAGAACCGAATACATTTGTATAGTAAGAATTCTATTATAGATACTGGAATGGTTAATACCTGTTAGTGATAAACGCATGCACACACACACACACACAAACTTATATGCATACACACATGCTTACACACGTTCGTGCTCATACACACACACACAAACACATTAATTTGGAATATGAATTAAGTGCTAAGTCAAGGCTAATATATCTGAGTCAACAGCCAAATCTCACTCAAATCACGTCCTTATAATCTCTAATAACACCTAAATTGCATATTATCCAAAGCAACTTTATCTTACACTAAATTTACTATTACTCCCATCCATCTCTCTCTCTTTCTCTCTCTCTCTCTCTCTCTCTCTCTCTCTCTCTCTCTCTCTCTTTCCTACTGTATCCACTTCGATGGATTTCATCCATAGACTTGACGCCCCTGTAATTAACTTTCTCCAATGTGTCTCATTTAATGTTATTTATGTCCAAGGTAGCAATGTGCAGAGATAATTCCACATCAGCCAGTGATTTCTGATAACCCCTTCCTGCACAACTAACCAAATATCCCTGAAGTTATGCACAACTCTTAGCATCTTGGTAAAGAACAAATTAAATAACGAGGTCGTGAGTTCGATGCGCATAAAAAGATTAGATGCTATGGTCACAGCTGGAGTGCTTTTGATCTTATGTCTAATTGCTCGAGATTGACCTGGGGCTAAATAACAACATAACAACAACAGCAATCACAAGAAAGATAATAGCAGCAATGATATTTGCTTTTCATTTTATCTATGATGTTTATTGTTGTTTTGTGATTGGACATATTGTTGGTGTATCTTTTACCACTGTTTAAAAATTGCTTTGGAATTAAGAAATAAGTGATGGCTTATTGAAAACTATTGATTGCTTAATTGATAAAAAAACTAGTGATTGTCTGATGAAAATTTGTGATGGTTTGATCAAAACCAGTGATGGCTTAATGAAAACTAAGATAGTCTGATGAAAATTTGTGACGATCTCATAAAAATGGTCTGAAGAAAGCTGGTGAGATTTTGATAAGAACTGGTGATTGTCTAATGAAAACTAGTGATGGTTCAATGAAAACTAGTGATTGCTCTAATGAAAGCTACTGGTTTGATGACAACTAGTAATGGTTTAATGAAAACTAGAGATGGCCTGAAGAAAGCTGGTGATAATTTGATGAAAACTGGTGATTGTCTAATGAAAATTAGTGATTGTTTGACAAAAACTAGAGATGGTTTGATCAAAATTAGTGATGGTTTGATGGAAACTATTGATGGGCTGATGAAACATTTCTCTTAAGAAAACTAACGATGGTTTATTTTGATGAGAAATAGTGGCTGTTTGATAAAAATTAGTGATGGTTTGATGAAAATTAGTGATGGTCTGGAGAAAACTAATGGTGGTCAAATTGCAAGCTAGTGATGGCTTAATGTAATCTAGTGATGGTTTGATGAAAATTAGTGATGGCCTTCATCAACAAAGAGACAAAACTCCTCCTGTCAAGCTTATTTATCACTTTTCTTTATGAATTTTAATTAAAATAGTTTTCAAATCATGTCACACACACACACACACACACACACACAATCTCTCTCTCTCTCTCTCTGGTTGAGAACTGTTGCTCTAGATGATCACTCAATCTGCTAGAGACAGCAGCCAGGTCTCCCTCAAATCTTGTCTACCATTTAAAAAGTGATTTGTTGGATAAAGTGGTTGTGGATTCCTTGCACACAGGAAAAAGAGAGGATGGTCATGGTTGGAATGTCTTCGGTCATAGGGCTGCTTGATCAGAGTTAAAACTGGGGTGGGTTAAGCAATAATAGCAACACAGCTTCCGTGACCACCACTGCCATCATCACCACTGGCTTCATCGCCAATGTCAATTCCACCATCCCTGAAGTCACTCCCACCTCCATCACCATCACCTTCACCAACACCATCATTCCCAACAAGCACACCCCCACCACTACCACCACCAACCACCAACTACTATATACAATACACCACCACCAATACTCTCGCTACAACTGCCACCACTACCAACAACTACCACCACAACCACCACTGTTACTACCCACCACCATCACCCACTGCTATCACCAGTAACTACAACCTTTACCACAACCACCACCACCAACGACTAAACCTCCTCCACCACCACCACCACCACCAATAACAACAACAACAACAACACACTACCTCCCACAACCACCACCACCACCACCACCACAACCCATCGCTACCACCACCACAACCACAACTCATCACTACCACTGGCAACTATCACCTCTACCCCGAACCACCAACTCTACCACCACAACCAACAACAACAACAACACCCGCTACCTCCCACACCACCACCACCACAACCTATCACTACCACTGGCAACTATCACCTCCACCCCGAACCACCAACTCTACCACCACAACCAACAACAACAACAACACCCGCTACCTCCCACACCACCACCACCACAACCTATCACTACCACTGGCAACTATCACCTCCACCCCGAACCACCAACTCTACCACCACAACCAACAACAACAACAACACCCGCTACCTCCCACACCACCACCACCACAACCTATCACTACCACTGGCAACTATCACCTCCACCCCGAACCACCAACTCTACCACCACAACCAACAACAACAACAACACCCGCTACCTCCCACACCACCACCACCACAACCTATCACTACCACTGGCAACTATCACCTCCACCCCGAACCACCAACTCTACCACCACAACCAACAACAACAACAACACCCGCTACCTCCCACACCACCACCACCACAACCTATCACTACCACTGGCAACTATCACCTCCACCCCGAACCACTAACTCTACCACCATCACCATCACCACCAACAACAACACCCACCACCACCACCATCCAAATATTCATCTTCACATCGACCCAAAATATTAATGAATATTGCATCTTATAAACAGCCATAATAAACTGTAATAATTGAATGTAAACAAAAGATTAAATTGAAATTTTCAAATGGAACTCGATTCAATTTCAGAGAATGTCAGAGGTTTGACTTTGTTTGACCCGCTTACAATTGTTGTTATTGTTGCTGTTGTTGTGGTGGTGGTGGTGGTGGTGAGTTGATGTTGAGTTGTTTTATTTCTTTTTATTTCATTTATTATCACTTTTTGTTTTTCTTCTTTGTTTTTTAGAAGAGGGTAGATTTTGATGTTTTTGTTTCTGTTTTTGTTTTTTTTCACCCGCAGAAAACTCAGTTGTTGGAAATGCAAAATCAATTCTGTATTACTTCTATTGGAAATTTACTCGAGGCAATGTGGAAAAAAAGAAAAACCTCTACGTGGACATAGGAACAGCTAGAAATAACAGCCAAATCTCCCTTAAATCATACCTTACTGTCATAAAAATATAAAAGTTCCCATCATCATCGTCGTCGTCATCATCATCGTCGTTTAACGTCCGCTTTCCATGCTGGCATGGGTTGGACGGTTTGACTGAAGACTGGCAAGCCACGAGACTGCACCAGGCTCCAATCTGATCTGGCAAGGTTTCTACAGCTGGATGCCCTTCCTAACACCAACCACTCCAAGAGTGTAGTGGGTGCATTTTACGTGCCACTGGCACGAGTACCAGTCAGACAGCACGGGTATTGGCCACAACAATGATTTCACTTGACTCAGCAAGTTTTCTCAAGCACAGTTTATTGCCCAATGATTGAAGGGTACTCTTAAATGGGTTGGTTATGCGACACTGGCATAGGCCACAGCTACAGTCTCACTTGGCTTGCCGGGTCTTCTCAAGCACAGCATATCTCCAAAGGTCTCGGTCACTTGTCATTGCCTCAAGACTATCTGGTCTTGTTTTCTATTTTTCTTCTTGTGTTTTGGAGGAAACTAAGTAACTAGGACTATGTAACTAAGAGTACAGTACAATACAACCTGTTATCACCCATAAATGAGTGTGGCTTTGGCTTAATGGCAACCACCATTATTATTATTATTATTATTATTATTATTATTATTATTATTATTATTATTACTATTATTAAGACAGTGAATCGTTAGCACACCTGCCAAAATGCTTAGCAGTATTTCGTCTGCCGCTACACTCTGAGTTCAAATTTCGCCGAGGTTGACATTACATTTCTGGGGGGGGGGGGGGGGAAATAAGTACCAGTTACATGCTGGAGTTGATGTAATAGACTAGCCCTTATCCCCACCCCAAATTTTCAAGGCCTTGTGCCTAGAGTAGAAATAATAATTACTATTATTATTTTATGTTATATTTTAATTTTTTATTTTATTTTCAATCTTTTTTGTTTCTCTTTTTTTTTGTTGTTGTGTGTATACGTGTGTGTGTGTGGCTGTCTATGGTTTGTAGTAATTTTTTTTTTTTTTCAATACCAATTTTCCACATTTTTATGAATAAAGCAGTGTGTCATCAGAAACTAAGCCCAGCAGGTTTGCTATCCGTTCTCTTATCTTCTTTCCAAGCTGGTTTTTCTCAAGCTGTATTCGCTTGTTCAGATCATTTTCTATGTAGGACCTGAAAGTAATTTTAATAACAATTTTTACTATCATTTACAACCAGTTCAATCTTCTCTGTTAATAATAATAATAACAATGATAATAATAATTATTTCTTTACTAATCACAAAGGGTTTACAAATAAATAAACATTATGGACAACACAGGACAAACATGGGATTACATGAAAGTCATGTAAACAAGCAAAAAAAAAACAATTGAATATAACACCAAAATTCCCCCAAAAGAAGGAGATGTCTTAGGACTGCTCATGAAAACCCCACAAACCCATAACGGTCCTAACCACTAGGGGAAGTGCCCTTTCCACTCTGTCAACAGGTGAAATATCTACATGTAATACAGCACAGACATTTAAATTGATAGGGTTTTTCTAAGGATGTGGGCAGTACTTGTCAGCACAATCTTTTGGATTTCTCTGAGACATGGTTCTCCTGGGATCTTATCTAGATGTTTCTGACATCCATTTCTTATCATACCTACGGCATCCATAATATCAGGCACAGTTCTTGCAAACATCCCTGAAAGTTTCTTCCAAATCCATCCAGCGGTTCTTGAGACATCTTGTCCACGGACAAACGAACAAACAAACAAACAAATACAACTGAAAACAATACCCCCACCTTCGCTAAGGCAGAGGTAATAATGCCAGGGTTAATTCAGTTACTGAACTAAGAGCAGGAAAAAAAAAAAATTAATGTAAATTCTTTGACTGCTCCTTTCAATTAGAAGTGACTAATGTGCATGCATGCATGCATGTGTGCATGCATGCATGTGTGCATGTGTGTGTGTAATGGGGTGTATGCATGTGTGTGTGTGTAATGAGAGAAAAAATATGGTGTTGCACTTAGTTCTTCTTTATTTCATCTCTCACACATGTTTCAGTATTCAGTAACCCATAATGTGCATGGGTGTGTGTGGGTGTATACATATAAATGTGTGTGTACGTGTACATATATACATATAAATATGTGTGTGTGTATATATATAATATATACATATAAATATGTATAACCATACTGTTACAACATATATATATATATATATACACCCACATACACACACACATACACATATGTACATATGAGTGTAGCATAGACCTCAGATCATACGATATCCAGAATGATAGCATTTACAGATCTACTGCAATATCTAAAAATGCAGTAAAGTTGCAGAAGATGGTAAAGACTTATTTCAAACTTAGAAAGTTTTCTTTTAATATGGAGAGAGATTGGTGCAAAGATAGTAACCAGTTAATTCTCCACAGATACATTTTACCATTTTTGTTTTTTTTTGTTTTCTCCCTTTTTGTGTGTATGTGTGTGTATGTGTGTGTGTGCGTATGCAGTGGGTGGAACATTGGTGAGACTATGGCTCTGCTAAAATATAGCACAGATAAATCTAAGCCAGCTTTTGAAAGAGTTTATTTTTGTAGAGAAGATATATTGAAGGAGAGAGAAAAAGAGAGAAAGAGAGAGGGAGAGAGGGAGAGGGAGAGAGAGAGAGAGGGGGGATGTAAATTTAATTAAGCACATGATTTCTATCATGGCACATCTAAAGGTTAATTTTATTTCGAGATGGTTTTCTTTGTTAATATGCAGAAACTAATATAAAAAGACAGCTTTGCATATGGTTCCTGATAGAAGCATGGATTGCACAAAGGTCGATGATATTTATTTTCTCCTGCCATGGAATGTAGATAAGAGAAAGTCTGTTCTAACTTGTTTTTCAATATCAAAGCTAAGTCTTTAAACTATTTATCTTTTCTACAGACAAACAGACAGACCAAATGCTTTAGCAGGAGATAGGGAAATAGATAGAGAACAGAATGAGTGGTTCTACTTCCAGTTGGCATTGACCCAATATAGAAACTTCCAAATACTTGCTTTATCTGCTTAATGTAGCAACAAAACCTCCCATAGCATAATAACTGTTGTCTATAATATGGGAGGCCAAAATGTTTTAAATCCCAAACTCTTAGGTCAGGATGCTCACAATTGATACCAGATTCAAACTCTCTCTCTCTTTCTCTCCATGTGACATACCTACAAGCATTGACTGCCTTGGCTTTCTATACAAAAGTCTGACGATTCCTGACTTTTCTAGCAGAAGATAAAACAGTGATTTTTCATTGCCCTCTGCTGCCAGTTTATTTGCAATGTATTTTGCTAGTTTCCTGCTCTCCCCAGCTTACCTCTGAGGCAAAAAATCTACTTAAGCCTAAGGAAAAATGAGATTGGTTCACTTAACATCAGGACATATTCACACACTGACAGGCCTGTACAACACATACCTGAGGGCCATCTCTCTTCTGGGAGAGAGAGAGAGAGAGTTTGAATCTGGTATCAGCTGTGAGCATCCTGACCTAAGAATTTGGAATTTAATACATGTTGGCCTCCCATATCTTAGCCACAGACTTTCCTTATACTCTTTGACTCATAATCAAGAAAGACGACCTGAACAGGAATAATCACAAGACATTCCAAAACTAGAAACATTACTCCAATATCTTTTCTACTATAGGCACAAGGCCTGAAATTTGTGGGGTGGGGACAAGTTGATTTCATCACACCCAACTCTCAACAGGAACATAGGTTTTTACGGGAAGGATTTTTTTTTAAATGCTTGTGGAATGAATGAAATGAAATCTGAGAAAGAAATCCAGTTGAAATATTTGCAATCAAAAATCAATTGAAATCAAAGATCACACACTATTTTGGATTTTGATTTGTGGTAGGGGTTACAACTTTAGAATATAAAAGATTGCAAAAGTAAAAACATATATTTAAATACAAAAAAACAAAACAAACAGCCAACCTGCATTCTGTATTTTCGTCTTCTGATGGGAGAACAAAGTTCTCGCTAACAATGGCAGGGGTGATGTTCATTTTACACCTCATTTGTATTGGGCTTGTAGTGCCAGATCTGTCCTCAATAAAAAGAAAATACAAAATGAAACAATCGCAATAAGGAGCTTTCTTATTTACGTACAGGCTCAATTCAGCAGAGAAAGCACTTTTGGATGGGCAAGTGTTTTCTTCTGCAGGCTTAGAGTTGAGCAATAGTTAGAAAGTAAAATTTGGTAAATGGCAATTGTACAGAAATCTATCAGATACATATAGAAAACCAAATGGACAGACCCTGATCAAACTGCACTGACAATATTGCAATGTTTCATTTGCAACAGTGAGTAGTCACTGCAATGGAAACACGTGTAGGTCATTGTAATATGCTGTATATAACTATAAAATAAATTTTGTGGACGTACAATTCTCCATACTCCTTATTATTATTAATATCAATACATATATATATGTTAAATATTCTGTTCTCTTATTTCTCTTTATACCTCCTAAAGCCATCCTTTTCCAAAATAACCCCTGATAATAAGGAAACAGGGTTATTATGCTTATTATGTTCCTTAACAGGGTCTCAGCTGTGAGTGTCCAGCAGGACCATTTCCAGCAGCAGGGTCACCTCTGCAACAGGCACCACCCAAAGACCAGGTGTTGGTGTTAAACTGGGAAACAGGTTAAGTTTACCATTCAAGTAGTTCCCGGTGGGATTTGAACTTTGAATGCAGATGAGTGGAACAAACACTACTACAACAGGGGCCAACATTTTTCAGTCCACTGCTCTTCATTTAATCAACCTTGAAACCACAAACAGTGGTGCACAAGGGAGGGGGGGTAGCAGAATCAGCCAATCACGGTAGTCAGTTTGCAGCAATGTGACTCAGATGGTTGTGTCCACACCAGAGGGACTTCAGGCATGAGCCCCATGTAGATACAAGAATATAGCCATGCCTCCTGTGAGTTAACAGCTTCCAATCCATGCAACTCTTGGATGAAGCTTTTATGTGAGGAGAGCCGCTATGTGGTCACTCAGGCTGCTAGAAATAACAGCCAAATCTCTTGCAAATTGTACAGTACTATCTTACAGCGAAAAAGACACACTGAGTAATTGCAGAACAAGGAAATGGGAAATGCTATCATATAAAATTACATCTCATCATCTTAAAAAATTCTATATTGATAGTTACATTTGTTTCAGTTTTTGGTAGGTATTTATTTTTTGATTTTTTAAAAAATCATTTTTTTTTTATATTTTGCATTTGCATTTTCGTGCATAAATCTATGAGTGTATATGTGTGTACATATTGTGTATATGTATGAGTGTGTAAAGAAATGTGTGTGTGTGTGTGTGTGCGTATGTGTGTGTGTGCAAATGTTTGTAAAAGTATGGTGCAAATGTGTGTACAAGTGAATGTATGTGAGTGTTGAATGTATGTATGTATGTATGTGCAACTGTGTGTAAAAATATGTGTATGACAATGCACGCAAATGCGTGTCAAGTGTGTGTATGCATGTACATGCATATGTGTGTGAACGTGTGCATGTGTGTATGCACACACATATGACATGTATGAATGTGTATGTGTATGCAAATATGTGTGTGTGTGTGTATGAATATGCAAGAATGTGTGAATGCATGCATGTATGAAGATGTGTGAATTTTTGTGCACATGTATGCGTGTGTGTGTGTGGTGTGTGTGTATTTTAAAATTTAAATATAAAATTCCTAAATAGATTAGAATATTTCTCCAAACATCAGTATTTTATCTAAACAACAGGGAATTAATGACAAATGAATAGAAAACAAAAAAAATTTGAATACATAAACATTGAATAGAAATTATCGTTATCCTGATAATTAATAATCATTGTCTGTC
Source organism: Octopus bimaculoides (assembly GCF_046866305.1). Classification (NCBI taxonomy): domain Eukaryota; kingdom Metazoa; phylum Mollusca; class Cephalopoda; order Octopoda; family Octopodidae; genus Octopus; species Octopus bimaculoides. The sequence goes on along the minus strand of NC_142945.1, from coordinate 7,109,072 downwards.
ATCATCATCATCATCACTATCATCATCATCATCATCATCATTATCACCAACATTATTATTGTCATTGTCTTCATAATTTTTTGCCATCATCATCATCATCACCATCACTGCTGTAAATGATATCATTGTTGTCATCATCGCCATCAACATTACTGCTACAACTGCCATCATTGTCATCATCATCATCATCATCACTGTCATCATAATCATTGTCATCATCATCAAATCATCACCATCATCATTATCATTATCATCACCATTTCAATTTGGCCTGTTTCCTATATACTAAACTCAATGTGCTTTGGGTATTGGTTTTGTCTCCCATCTGTTGCCCTTGTGGCAAAATAATAAAAGCAGAGTGCTCAGAGAATGTATTTCTTCCCGCTCTTTGCATTCTGAGTTTCCAATTTCACTCAACTCAATTTTGTCCTTTTATTCCTCAAAGGTTCATAAAAATACAATATCAGTCAAGTAAAATCGACTACTTCCTCTCTCTCTTTCTCTCTCTCTCTGTCCCTTTTTGTCACTCCTCCCCTCAATCCATTTGTCCACTCTCCCCCCTCTCTCTATTTGTGTCTCTCACTCTCTTTCCTCTCTCTCACTCTCTTTCTCCCCTTTTCTTCCTCTTTTTTCTCCCCATCTCTTTCCTCTCACATTCTCTCTCTCTCTCTCTCTCTCTCTCTCTCTCTCTCTCTCTCTCCCTCTCCCCCCCCCCTCTCTCTCTCTCTCTCTCTCTCTCTCTCTCTCTCTCTCTCTCTCTCTCTCTCTCTTTTCAAAATTGCTGGCCTTGTGCCTAAATCAGAAACCAGCGAGCTAACGTTTCTGCCAGCTCACTACCTTATTATTACAATTATTATAATTATTATTATTATAATTATAATTATTATATTATTATTATTATTATTATTATTATTATTACCTCATATAAGGTGGTGAGCTGGCAGAGTCATTAGCAGGCTGGATGAAATGCTTAGTGGTATTTCGCCCATTACTATGTTCTGAGTTCAAATGCTGCCGAGGTCAACTTTGCCTTTCATTCTTTCGCGGTCAATAAATTAAGTACCAGTGAAATTCTGAGGACGATGTTATCAACCAGACCCCCTTCCCCTAAAATTTCAGGCCCTGTGCCGATGATAGAAAGTTCCTACAGCAAGTCACCTTAGATACCAAGAACCCTCCTAAGTATCCTAGCAACACTGTTTTCTGGAGCTGTACTAAACTGGGTTTTATGCCTATCTCCTCTATCCACCTGTTCAAATCTTTAGGGATAGTTCCTAATGGCCCTTTAACTACAGGGATACATTTTTAGAACAGTAGAGTAGTAGAATTATTAGAGCCCTGGATATAATGACAGCAGGGTGTAATTTTGAGGTTTATTTAAAGATGGCAATGCTGGTTACAATGTGGTTTGAAGTAATTGGCTGGATAATGTAATCCAAGGTACACTATACAGAATAAAAGATAAGACTGTCACAGCCAGAATGCTTTTGATGAGAGCATGACCTGGGGCTAAGCAAAAAAACAACAACAACAGCATTCCAATGACAAAACTTCATCTAATACACATACATTACTACACCCATACAAAGACACACACACACACACACACCCCAAAATGGTTTCTTTAGTGAACAATTTGTGGTTGGATGTTATTTTTTTTTTTTTGGTTTTTATTGCTTATTTTTTCTTCGTTTTTTTTTTTTACTCAAATATAAATACTAAAGACTCACGCTGCTAATTCTTTCAATTCCTCTGGCATCTCCTTCAACAATGGTGGAGGCTTGACTGGTAAATGTTCAGAACTGGAGAGAAAAGAAATTGCCATTTTAATGATGTTCTTTCAGCTTTTCATGATGATGATGATGATGATAATGATGATGATGCCAACTGTCGTCATCATCAACACCATCATCATCATCATCATCACCATCATCATCAATCACCACTGCTGGCTCTCAAAGCGAACACACATGTGTTTCTTTTGCGCCAAAGCTAGACCATATTTATAGCATTACCAAATGAAATTTTCATTGGAATACTGGCTGAAAGGGGTTATAATTACCTGAGGAAACCTGCCCTTGATACCCCAGGGGCCAGACGAAAAAGTGAAAAGAGAAGGTTACTTTTACAAACTTTTTCTCGTTTATTATAAAACCTGACATTTTCACTTTCAAAAATGGACAGCAAATACAAATACATTGCTTGGCAAAAAACATTGCAACAACAAATGAAGAATGAAGAACAGCGCATACCCAAAAAATAAATAAATATAATAAACAACTGAAAGAAAGAAAAAGAAGAAAACAATTAACATTTAAATGAATAATTGATTCTTCATCTTTACTTTAGTCTTTTATTTGTTTCAGCCATTGGACTTCAGTAATACTGGAGCGCCACCTTGAAGGGTTCTAGTAAAAACAAATTGCTCCAGTATGTATGTTTTTCTTTTTAAGTTTTAGTACATATTCTGTCAGTTTCTATTGCCAAATTGCTAAGTTATAATGGCATAAACAAACACAGGTTGTCAAGTAGTGGGGGTGTGGACAAACACAGACACACACATACACATATACATGGTGGGTTTCCACACAGTTGCCATTTACCAAATTCACTCACAAGAGCATTGGTCAGCCAGGGGATATAGTAGGACACACATGTGCAATGTGCCAA